>NC_050986.1:117500-132500 GCF_043159265.1 Tasmannia lanceolata | reverse complement strand
CCACTTTTTAGGAATTGGATAGGAAAGGATCCGCAACTCAAAACCTCAGATTCTGAGGAGGAAGAGGCAAAAGAAAAAGAGAAAAAAAAGAAAGAGCAAAAAGAGGAGAATGAACGGATAGCAATATCAGAAACTTGGGATACTATTATATTTGCTCAAGCAATAAGAGGTTCTATGTTAGTAACCCAATCGATTCTTAGAAAATACATCATATTGCCTTCATTGATAATAGCTAAAAATCTTGGCCGTATGTTATTATTTCAATTTCCCGAGTGGTACGAGGATTTGAAGGAGTGGAATAAAGAAATGCATGTTAAATGCACCTATAATGGTGTTCAATTATCAGAAACAGAATTTCCGAAAAACTGGTTAACAGATGGGATTCAGATAAAGATCTTATTTCCTTTCTGTCTGAAACCTTGGCGGGGATCTAAACTACAATTTCATCATAGAGATCCAATGAAAAACAAAGGAAAAATAGAAAATTTTTGTTTTTTAACGGTCTGGGGAATGGAAACTGAATTACCTTTTGGTTCTCCACGAAAAGAACCTTCTTTTTTTGAACCCATTTTTAAAGAACTCGAAAAAAAAACGAGAAAAGTTCAAAAAAAATATTTTCGAGTTTTCAGAATTTTAAAAGAAAGAACAAAATGTTGTCTAAAGGTCTCAAAAGAAAAAATAAGATGGGTTATCAAAATAGTTCTATTTATAAAAAGAATAATGAAAGAGCTTACAAAAGTGAACTCAATTTTATTATTTGGGTTGAGGAAAGGCTATCAACCGAGTGAAACTGGAAAAGATTTCATAATCAGTAATAAGATTACTCACGACTCGACTATTCAAATTAGATCCATGGATTGGACAAATTATTCACTGACAGAAAAAAAAATGAAAGATCTGACTGATAGTACAACCAAAATCAAAAATCAAATAGAAAAAATCAAAAAAGACAAGAAAAAAATATTTCTAACTACAGATACAGATATAAATATTAGTCCTAACAAGACAAGTTTTGATGATGAAAGATCGGAATCACAGAAACATATTTGGCAGAGATCAAAAAAAAGAAGTGCCCGATTAATACGTAAATCGCAATATTTTATAAAATATTTCATTGAAAGAATATACATAGATATCTTTCTATGTGCCATTAACATTCCCAGGATTAATACACAACTTTTCCTTGAATCAACAAAAAATCTTATCGATAAATATATTTACAATAATGAAACAAATAAAGAAGGAATTGATGAAACAAATCAAAATACAACTCAGTTTATTTTGACTATCCAAAAGTCACTTTCTATTTCGAATATTCGAAATAATAATTCACAGATTTATTGTAACTTATCTTTCTTGTCCCAAGCATATGTATTTTACAAATTATCACAAAACCAAGAAGTTATTAACAAGTATCACTTGATATCTGTACTTCAATATCATGGCGCATCTCCTTTTATTAAGCATAGAATAAAGGACTATTTGGGTACACGAGGAATTTTTGATTTCAAACCAAGACATAAGAAATTTTCGAATTCCAGAATGAATGAATGGAAAAACTGGTTAAAGCGTCATTATCAATACAATTTATCTCAGAATAGATGGTCTAGATTAGTATCGAAAAAATGGCGAACTAGAGTCAATCATCGTCGTACGATTGAAAATAAAGATTCCAAAAAATGGGATTCATATGAAAAAGAAAAAGACCAATTCATTTATTACGAGAAAGAAAATGATTGCGCGGTGAATTCATTGCCGAGTCAAAAAGAAAAATTTAAAAAACACTACAGATATGATCTTTTATCGTGTAAATATATTAATTATGAGGATAGGAAGAGCTCATATATTTATGTATCCCCGTTAAAAGTAAATGGGGGCCGAGAGATTCCCTATAATGACAACACACCTAAACCCGAATCATGTTATGTACTGGGGGATATAGCTATTAGTGATTATCTAGAAGAAGAGTCTATTATGGATACGGGTAAAAATCCGGATAGAAAATATTTTGAGTGGAGAATTCTGCATTTTTGTCTTAGAAAAAATATCGATATTGATACCTGGACCGATATGGATACTGGGACCAATATTAATAAAAATACTAAGAATGGGATTAATGATTATGAAATAATTGATAAAAAAGATCTTTTTTATTTCACGATTCATCAAGAAATCAACCCACCCAATCAAAAAAAAAACTTTTTTGATTGGATGGGAATGAATGAAGAAATGCGATATCGTCCCATATCGAATCTGGAATCTTGGTTCTTCCCAGAATTTGTGCGACTTTATGATACATATAAAATGAAACCATGGATCATACCAATCAAATTACTTCTTTTAAATTTTCATGGAAATAAAAACATTAGTGAAAATAAAAACATTAGTGAAAATCAAAAAAAAGATCTTCGTATATCATCTAATCAAAAAGAATATCTTGAATTAGAGAACCGAAATAAAGAAAAAGAAGAAGAACAGCCGGGCCAAGGGGATATTAGATCAGATGCACGAAACCAAGAGAATCTTGAATCAGATGCACAAAAAAAAAAAAAATATGTTGAAAAGGATTACGCGGAATCAGACATTAAAAAAAGGAGAAAGAAAAGAAAATACAAGAGCAACAGAGAAGCAGAACTAGAGTTCTTCCTAAAAAGATATTTGCTTTTTCAATTGAGATGGGACGATTCTTTGAATCAAAGAATGATCAATAATATCAAGGTATATTGCCTCCTGCTTAGACTGATAAATCCAAGGGAAATTGCTATATCCTCTATTCAAAGAGGAGAAATGCGCCTGGACGTAATGTTGATTCAGAAGGATCTCACTCTTACGGAATTGATAAAAAGGGGAATATTTATTATTGAACCGGCCCGCCTGTCTATAAAACGGGATGGACAATTTATTATGTATCAAACCATAGGCATTTCATTGGTCCATAAGAGTAAACACCAAACTAATCGAGAACGTCGAGAAAAAAAATATGTTGATGAGAATTCTTTCAATGGATCTATTGCACAACATGGAAAGATGCTTATGAATGGAGATGAAAATCATTATGATTTTCTTGTTCCTGAAAATATTCTATCTCCTAGACGTCGTAGAAAATTGAGAATTTTAATGTGTTTCAATTTCAGTAATGAGAATATTGTGGATATAAATCCAGTATTTTTCAATGAGAATAACGTAAAGAACTCTGGGCAATTTTTGGATGAGGACAAGTGTCTTGATACAGATACAAATAAATTCATTCAATTCAAATTATTTCTTTGGCCCAATTATCGATTAGAAGATTTAGCTTGTATGAATCGCTATTGGTTTGATACGAATAATGGCAGTCGTTTCAGTATGTCAAGAATATATATGTATCCACGATTCAGAATTAGTTAATGGTACATTTTATATACATCATGTATCATAGCCGATATATGAAGACAGACAGGTGTACACACACGTTGTGTTACATTACATTCTGACACATGATACTGATTCAATGACGTATCAATTGGACCTAGGAATGAATCAACAGAATCTTCTTAAACCCAAATCATTCTCTTTCGTGGGTCCAGAAATGTACCATCCCTTTCTATGTATTGTATCCGAATCAAATTACAAATTAAATTGGATTTATTAATTCAATTTAAATAGAAAAAGTTATTATATGAATAAATCCAGATTATTGTGTGTACCAGATCGAAATGACTGGCATTATCATTTTATTATTATTCCTGATCGGTAAAATCCATATTTGTGGGAACGAAAGAAAAAAAAAGAGAGAGAAGAATTATTCTTTTTTATGGTAAAAAATTTATTTATCTCGGTTATTCCGCAAGAAGAAAAAGAAAAAAACAAAGGGTCTGTTGAATTTCAAGTATTCAATTTCACCAATAAGATACGGAGACTTACTGCACATTTTGAATTTCACAGAAAAGACTATTTATCTCAGAGAGGTCTGCGAAAAATTCTGGGAAAACGTCAACGGCTGCTGGCTTATTTGTCAAAAAAAAATAGAGTACGTTATAAGGAATTAATTGGTCAGTTGGATATTCGGGAGCCAAAAAATCGTTAATTTGAGGATTCATTTGAATTTTTTGGTTTATTAGATCTTGAATTTTGATGAACTTTGTTTCGTTTTCAACAATTCATGGAATAATGAATCGGGGAAGAAAGCATATGACTGTACCGGCTACAAAAAAAGACCTCATGATAGTCAATATGGGCCCTCACCACCCATCAATGCATGGTGTTCTTCGACTCATTGTTACTCTAGATGGTGAAGATGTTATTGACTGTGAACCTATATTGGGTTATTTACACAGAGGAATGGAAAAAATTGCGGAAAACCGAACAATTATACAATATCTGCCGTATGTAACACGTTGGGATTATTTAGCTACTATGTTCACAGAGGCAATAACGGTAAATGCCCCCGAACAATTGGGAAATATTCAAGTACCTAAAAGAGCCAGTTATATCAGAGTTATTATGCTGGAGCTAAGTCGTATAGCTTCTCATTTGTTATGGCTTGGGCCTTTTATGGCAGATATCGGTGCACAGACTCCTTTCTTCTATATTTTCCGAGAGAGAGAATTGCTATATGATCTATTCGAAGCTGCCACAGGTATGCGAATGATGCATAATTATTTCCGTATCGGAGGAGTAGCTGCTGATCTACCTCACGGATGGATAGATAAATGTTTGGATTTCTGCGATTATTCTTTAACAGGAGTTGTTGAATATCAAAAGCTTATTACGCGGAATCCTATTTTTTTGGAACGAGTTGAAGGAGTGGGCATTATTGGTGGAGAGGAAGCAATAAATTGGGGTTTATCGGGACCAATGCTACGAGCTTCCGGAATCCAATGGGATCTTCGTAAAGTTGATCATTATGAGTGTTACGATGAATTCGATTGGGAAGTCCAATGGCAAAAAGAAGGAGACTCATTAGCTCGTTATTTAGTACGAATCAGTGAAATGACGGAATCTATAAAAATTCTTCAACAGGCTCTGGAAGGAATTCCGGGGGGACCCTATGAGAATTTAGAAGTACGACGCTTTGATAGAGCAAAGGATTCTGAATGGAACGATTTTGAATACCGATTCATTAGTAAAAAACCTTCTCCCACCTTTGAATTGTTAAAACAAGAACTTTATGTGAGAGTAGAAGCCCCAAAAGGAGAATTAGGAATTTTTCTGATAGGAGATAATAGTGTTTTTCCCTGGAGATGGAAAATTCGTCCACCGGGTTTCATAAATTTGCAAATTATTCCTCAGCTAGTTAAAAGAATGAAATTGGCTGATATCATGACGATACTAGGTAGTATAGATATCATTATGGGAGAAGTTGATCGTTGAAATGATAATTGATACGACAGAAGTACAAGCTATCAATTCTTTTTCCAGATCGGAATCTTTAAAAGAAGGCTATGGCCTTATAGGGACGCTTGTCCCTATTTTTACTCCCGTATCGGGGATCACAATAGGGGTACTCGTGATTGTGTGGTTAGAAAGAGAAATATCCGCAGGGATACAACAACGTATTGGGCCTGAATATGCTGGTCCCTTGGGAATTCTTCAAGCTCTAGCGGATGGGACAAAACTGCTTTTCAAAGAGGATCTTCTCCCATCTAGAGGAGATATTCGTTTATTCAGTATCGGGCCATCCATAGCGGTCATATCAATTCTACTAAGTTATTCAGTAATTCCTTTTGGCTATCGCCTTGTTCTAGCCGATCTCAGTATAGGTGTTTTTTTGTGGATCGCCATTTCCAGTATTGCTCCTATTGGACTTCTTATGTCAGGATATGGATCGAATAATAAATATTCCTTTTCAGGTGGTCTACGAGCTGCTGCTCAATCTATTAGTTATGAAATACCATTAACTCCATGTGTGTTATCAATATCTCTACGTGTGATTCGTTGCAACATTAACTTTTATTTCTTTCCTTTATTTCTAGGAAAGAGGTTGAATGTATTGAATAGATATCTTGATTTTTTTATTCACCATTTAGGTTGATGAACTAAACGAGATGGTTATATGAGTGAAACAAAACAGCTTATGAATTCGCAGTAAGAAGATTGATTCTCATTCCCTATGTACGAGAGGAAAGTGTAAGTAAAGATAAGCGGTGGAAACTGTTTACCCCAAGATTGGTTGATTAGTCATCATGACTTGAAGCGGGTGCAAAAGATCAACTGTATGGAGTTTCTACAATTGTTATTGTATGCATTACCATATCGGGAATCAATCAAAAATGAGTGGACGGTTAGGAACACCAAGGTACACAAAGGATTCGTCATGGAAATAATGTAAGGTATCAAAAACCAAAGGGATATTTTTGCATAAAAGGAATCATAATGAGGGCTTTAAGTTGGTAGAAATGATCAAGCAGTACTTCCCCATGATTCCGATCCAGAGTATGCTCCTATCCACTGATTAAAGAAATGACTATCGGGAACGAAGTAATCCTTTATTTTTTTTTTGAGAATCCCCTCTTCTGCGAAAGAAGAACAGGAACGAAAGAAATGGAATGCAATAGGAAAAATAAATAGTAATAGATCTTTCTTTATTCTTTCTTTCCTCCATCCCATCCGTATTAATACAGATAGGCTTCTTATCATGATTCATGAAATGAACTAATGTAGAGTGTCTAATTCTTTTTCGTAATCGAAAGATATGGGTAGAAATATCTATTGATACAACGAGTATTTTATTGAAAGATTAAGCTATTACTGAACAAAGATAAATTGTAATATTAATTATAAAATAAATTATGAGAGCAATTCGGAAGCACTTTGAATTTGTTATTATAGCAGACAGAATTCCATTGGTCTAATTAGGGACTCCCTGATGCATCTTTACTCTATTCATTCTCAAAAAATGCCGAGGTAATACTGAATCAGTCCTTAGATTTATTTGTGGCCATCGAGGAGCCGTATGAAGCTGAGGTCTCATGTACGGTTCTGAAATAGCGATGGGAACAGTGATGTTATCATCGACTATGATTATCTAACAGTTCAAGTACAATTGATATAGTTGAGGCACAGTCAAAATATGGGTTTTGGGGATGGAATCTGTGGCGTCAACCCATAGGGTTTATAGTTTTTATAATTTCTTCCCTAGCAGAATGTGAGAGATTACCTTTTGATTTACCAGAAGCAGAAGAAGAATTAGTAGCGGGTTATCAAACCGAATATTCAGGTATCAAATTTGGTTTATTTTACGTTGCTTCTTACCTAAATCTACTAGTTTCTTCATTATTTGTAACAGTTCTTTACTTGGGCGGGTGGAATCTCTCTATTCCGTACATATTCATTCCTGAACTTTTCGGAATAAATAAAACGGGGGGAGTATTTGGAACAACGATTGGTATCCTTATTACATTAGCTAAAGCTTATTTGTTCCTGTTCATTCCTATCACAACAAGATGGACTTTACCTAGGATGAGAATGGACCAACTATTAAATCTTGGATGGAAATTTCTTTTACCCATTTCTCTGGGTAATCTATTATTGACAACTTCTTCCCAACTCCTTTCACTGTAACAGTATATGATACTCTAGATTCATAACCTCCCTTAAGCAAGAGAAAGAAATATCAAATTATTCATGGATAGCCACGATATGTTCCCTATGATGACTGGGTTCATGAATTATGGTCAACAAACAGTACGAGCTGCAAGGTACATTGGTCAAAGTTTCATGATTACCTTATCCCACGCGAATCGTTTACCTATAACTATTCAATATCCTTATGAAAAATCGATCACATCAGAGCGTTTCCGTGGTCGAATCCACTTTGAATTTGATAAATGCATTGCTTGTGAAGTATGTGTTCGTGTATGTCCCATAGATCTACCCGTTGTTGATTGGAGATTGGAAACAGATATTAGAAAGAAACGGTTGCTTAATTATAGTATTGATTTTGGAATCTGTATATTTTGTGGTAACTGCGTCGAGTATTGTCCAACAAACTGTCTATCAATGACTGAAGAATATGAACTTTCCACTTATGATCGTCACGAATTGAATTATAATCAAATTGCTTTGGGTCGGTTACCAATGTCAGTAATTGGGGATTACACAATTCGAACAATTATGAATTCGACTCAAATTAAAATAACCACAGATAAACCCCTTGATTCAATAACGATTACCAATGACTAAGATTCATTTTTGATCTAAAGGAGTGAAGCTTCTTTCATTTTGGTTGGTCAGTAACTACAAATCATAACTATTGATTGGTGAGAATCGCGGCTTGATTTGGATTTAGAATATATGAATATAGTCATGATGATTTCGGAATATCAAACTCCGAACTACTCTTTCGGATACAGAAGTGGAATTAGTCCAATAACTGTATCTACCTCAATCCAGACCACATTACGATTCAATTAGAAACGTATCATATACAAGAAAAAAACAAGGTAACCTCTTTTTTCCTGGCTGGGTCAGTAAGGTCATGAAATATTTCAACTTTTTTTTATCTCTTATTTTATACATAATGGATTTACCTGGGCCAATACATGATATTCTTTTAGTATTTTTGGGATCAGGTCTTATACTAGGGGGTCTAGGAGTGGTATTACTTACCAATCCCATTTTTTCTGCCTTTTCATTGGGATTGGTTCTTGTTTGTATATCCTTATTCCATATTCTATCTAACTCCTATTTTGTAGCTGCTGCACAGCTCCTTATTTACGTGGGAGCTGTAAATGTCTTAATCATATTTGCTGTGATGTTCATGAATGGTTCAGAATATTACAATGATTTCTATCTTTGGACCGTTGGAGATGGGGTCACTTCACTGGTTTGTACAAGTATTCTTTTTTCACTAATTACTACTATTTCAGATACGTCATGGTATGGGATTATTTGGACTACAGGATCAAACCAGATTATAGAGCAGGACCTGATAAGTAATGTTCAACAAATTGGGATTCATTTATCAACAGATTTTTATCTTCCATTTGAACTCATTTCTATAATTCTTTTAGTTGCCTTGATAGGTGCAATTGCTATGGCTCGTCAGTAATAAATACTTAGAATTAGAAATGAATTAGAAATCCAAAATAAAATTTAAATAAATTTAAAATAAATAAGGCCTTGTTCTGTCTTCTTGTATTGTTATTACATCCATTTTGCTTCAATTCAATTTATATATTTATTGTTCATATATTAAATTAAAAAGGGTTTTGTTTTAGTTCGATCCATTACCAATACCTTCCTTTGTTCCGTACTTGTTTTATATTCGAGTCAATCAGTGAAATTGTTGTTCATATTGAAATGAATCGAGATTGATGAGGAGTTGGTCAATGATGCTCGAGCATGTACTTATTTTGAGTGCCTATTTATTTTCTATTGGTATTTATGGATTGATCACAAGTCGAAATATGGTTAGAGCACTTATGTGTCTTGAGCTTATACTGAATGCGGTTAATATGAATCTCGTAACGTTTTCTGATTTATTTGATAGTCGACAATTAAAAGGAGACATTTTCTCGATCTTTGTTATAGCTATTGCAGCCGCTGAAGCAGCTATTGGGCCAGCTATTGTTTCGTCGATCCATCGTAACAGAAAATCAACTCGTATCAATCAATCGAACTTGTTGAATAAATAGTCATAATGATATAAAAAAAGACAGATATATATAATATTATATTCACCAATTAAAATTAGCATATATGACTCGTATGACCATGTTTGCTGAAACGTAAGAAATCAAAGTATCTTGGTCCTCTTTCCTAAACAGATCCAGAGGTAAATTGATTCTAAAAAAAAATCAATTCTGGTAAACTACTGATTCATCTGGTATCTACAATATATGATTCATTTACTACCGATTTTACCAGATCGAAAATTGATAACGTTCAAAAAATTGATAGACACAATGTCACATTCAGTAAAGATTTATGATACATGTATAGGATGTACTCAATGTGTACGAGCCTGCCCCACAGATGTATTGGAAATGATACCTTGGGACGGATGTAAAGCTAAGCAAATTGCTCCTGCTCCAAGAACAGAAGACTGTGTAGGTTGTAAGAGATGTGAATCCGCTTGTCCAACAGATTTCTTGAGTGTCCGGGTTTATTTATGGCATGAGACAACTCGCAGCATGGGTCTAGCTTATTGATACGTTCCGTAAAACTCTACTTGAATCCATTTGATTCTTCTTTACCGACAAAAACCCGTACTCGAGAAAATATATTATTTCGAGCGCGGGTTTTTATGGTCAAAGTCTATCTTGTCTTTACCACGAGTTATTTTCCTTGGTTAACAATAATTGTTGTTTTTCCAATATCCGCGGGTTCATCAATTTTCTTTCTCCCTCATAGAGGAAATAAGGTGGTGAGATGGTATACTATATGCATCTGCTTGTTAGAACTCCTTCTAACGACCTATGCATTCTGTTATCATTTCCAATTGGACGATCCATTAATCCAATTGGAGGAGGATTATAAATGGATAAATATTTTGTATTTTCACTGGAGACTCGGGATCGATGGACTTTCCATCGGACCCATTTTACTGACGGGATTCATCACTACTTTAGCTACTTTAGCGGCTTGGCCAGTTACTAGAGATTCGCGATTGTTCCATTTCCTGATGTTAGCAATGTACAGCGGTCAAATAGGATCATTTTCTTCTCGAGACCTTTTACTTTTTTTCATCATGTGGGAGTTAGAATTAATTCCTGTTTACCTACTTTTATCCATGTGGGGAGGTAAGAAACGTCTGTACTCAGCTACAAAGTTCATTTTGTACACTGCGGGGGGTTCCATTTTTCTCTTAATGGGAGTTCCAGGTATGGGTTTATATGGTTCCAATGAACCAACATTAAATTTTGAAACATCAGCTAATCGATCGTATCCCGCGGCATTGGAAATAATATTCTATTTTGGCTTCTTTATTGCTTATGCTGTCAAATCACCGATTATACCCCTACATACATGGTTACCAGATACCCATGGAGAAGCACATTACAGTACATGTATGCTTCTAGCTGGAATTTTATTAAAAATGGGAGCATATGGATTGGTTCGGATCAATATGGAATTATTACCCCATGCTCATTCTATATTTTCTCCCTGGTTGATGATAGTCGGAACGATTCAAATAATCTATGCAGCTTCAACTTCTCCCGGTCAACGCAATTTAAAAAAGCGAATAGCCTATTCCTCCGTATCTCATATGGGTTTCACAATTATCGGAATTGCTTCCATAACTGATATGGGACTCAATGGAGCCATTTTACAAATCATTTCTCATGGATTTATTGGTGCTGCACTCTTTTTCTTGGCAGGAACGAGTTACGATAGAATACGTCTTGTTTATCTCGATGAAATGGGAGGAATAGCTACCCCAATGCCAAAAATATTTACCATGTTAAGTAGCTTCTCGATGGCTTCGCTTGCACTGCCAGGAATGAGTGGTTTTGTTGCAGAATTGGTAGTCTTTTTTGGAATAATTACCAGCCCAAAATACCTTTTAATGCCAAAAATACTAATTACTTTTGTAATGGCAATTGGAATGATATTAACTCCTATTTATTCATTATCTATGTTACGCCAGATGTTCTATGGATACAAACTATTCAATGTTACAAACTCCTACTTTGTGGATTCTGGACCGCGAGAACTATTTGTTTCGATCTGTATCTTTCTACCCGTAATAGGTATCGGTATTTATCCCGATTTCGTTCTCTCACTATCAGTTGAGAAGGTAGAAGCTATTCTATCTAATTACTTTCATAAATAGTTTTCATAAATAAGAAATAAAGTCAAATAATCCTGTGATTTACAAAATCGGTCGCTGTACACTGAAAAAAAAAAAATGAAGTGAATTGGAATTGTAATCAGATACATCTGGAGTTTTTGAGAACCATTTGAATCAAGTAGTAATTCAAATGGTTCTCAAAAACTCACACTAATTTTCGTTATATATTGGAGATTGATGTTCCCATGTATTCTTCAAGTCCCTTCTTCAATTCGCTGTTAATGTGAATGAACCATAACTATGTAGTCCTATTCCTAATAGATTGACCCCAAAATAGCATATCCAAATTATAAGAAATCCGATAGAAGCTACAATTGCCGAATTAACACCTTGCAAACTTTGATTTGTTCTAGTATGTAAATAAATCGCGAATATGGTCCAAGTAATAAATGCCCAAGTTTCCTTGGGGTCCCAATTCCAATAAGACCCCCATGCCTCATTAGCCCATACTGCTCCCGAAAGAATACCTATGGTTGAAAAGATAAACCCTAGACTAATGACACGATAACTCCAATGATCCAATCGCCGAGTCAATCGATACCTGTGATAATTTCTAAATGAAGGAAAAGAAGTGTTTTGTAAAACACTTCTTTTCTCATTCAAGTATTGGATCTCACCAAAGGAAAATGTCCCAATTAATAAATGATTGGTTTTAACAACAATATCTGTGTTTTTTCGAAATGTGATGACTAGAAAAGCTACTGATAATAACGCTCCACATAAAAGAGCTGCATAGCTCAATAACATCATACTTACGTGCATCATTAACCACTGGGATTGTAGGGCGGGTACTAATATTGCGGATTGATGCATTTCAGTTAAAAGACCTGAAGTGGCAAAGCCTTGGGTAAAAATAGCACTTGGACCAGTTATTGCGCTTAAATTATTTTTATGGTTCCCCACTTTAGGAACCATATGAATAATGGAGAAACTCCATGAAAGGAACATTAATGATTCATATAAATCACTTAACGGGAAATGTCTCAAATAAATCCAACGAGTTATTAATAATCCTGTTATACAGAAAAAAGTAGCTATAATGCCTTTTTCTGATGAATCACATATTCCTACGATTTGATGGACTAATAAATCCATCAAATGAATCGTAATAACAATTGAAATGATCGAAAAAGATATGTGAGTTAATATATGTTCTAAAGTCGCAAATATCATAAAAAATTATTTTGTAAAAAAAAAAAAGGGGGGTGTGTGTTCCTCAATTATGGAATTGAAATAAGGAAAGGAATTGAATTCCTTATAAGATAGGATTTATCTTGCCCCTTTTAGGGGATGCCGCCACTCGGATTCGAACCGAGATGCTCTAGCACTGCTTCCTAAGAGCAGCGTGTCTACCGATTTCACCATGGCGGCTTGATCGAAATAATAATAGCCCATACTATGTTCAATCGTCGAGATTGATGGATTCAATTCAATCGATCTTAGGAAAGATTAGAATCGATGAATCAAAAAACTCGTTCAAATAAATATTTGAACGTTCAATAATACTTAACTTAGTATAGTGGTATGGTGTCAGTTTTAACAATCATTTTCACGGAGTATAAGTCCCCCTGGACCAGTTGGAACTAGAGGGTTATGTCCTCAGTCGAGGTATACAACTAAAAATTGTCCTTTTTTTTTCTATCTCATTTTTTTTTTTTTATGATTCATTTCTCATTTATCTCATTTCATGGATCCGACATAAAAATGAGATTTTTGTTATTGTGAAAGCGAATTGATGGGGAAAGTTACAATCCCCATCTCGCAAATTATAAAAATCTAATAGAATACCATTCTAGAATACTATAAGGAATGAAAAGTGAAACCTTTATCTTCTATCTAATGACTTCTTTTTTTTTTTTCAAACAAAACAAAATGGAAATCAATCGTTTTTAGAACTCAATTAGACAGGCGAATTATTATTCTACATACCACAACATCCAGTTCTATCTCATATTGATGAGTTCCAAAATTCGTTAATGTAAAATGTAAATTATTCATCTTCTAAATCATCCAATTCATCGAGTCATGTCGATTCATTCAGATTATTCCGCGGCTTTATTACTTGTTTGTTGCACAAAAAAACTTTTTGAATGCCCGGTAGAAATAGATTTAGCTAAGGATAAAGCTTTTATCGCGGCCCAATATCCCTTTCTCTTCCAAATATTTTTGCGAATACGCTTTTTTGACATAGAAGTACGTTTCTTTGGAACTGCCATTTTAAAAGAAAGAGGTTTCTCATTTTTATAGTTGGATGTGAAAGACATGTATTGTATTGTTCAAAATAAATCGTTCTTTCTATCCATTATCTATATCTATTCCATAGTGGATACTTCCTTCATAACATAAAAAATACAGATACGTGCGCATCACATATAGTATAACTAGGGATGAAAAAAAAAAAGGGTTCCAATTTATATCTCAGTCTATTTATATATCGTCATGTTACATTTAATAAATCAAATCAAAAAACTTTAGAACCCATACATTTTACCCTTACCTAATTTAAGTTTAAGAAAACAATAATATAAAATTTTTTCGATTAATTGATCAAACTCGAGAATGGAGTACCCATAATTTAAATTCAAATGAGATCATGTAGTTAATCTCTTAAACGATACATTACTTGATAAAGGTCATTTTAGTAATTTATTATTTCAGCTCTATGCGAAATGACGAGTATCGTAGGATTTTCCATAAAATATGTTTGTTTTATTTGACTAGAAGCCAATCAATCAGTTCCAGAATGAATTAGTCAATGACTCCAAATAAACTAACTAAAATAACTAGGTGTTATTTTATTAGGTCGAGTTATTGGTGGATCCTATAATTCATATCAGAATCAAGTACTATTTTGGTGTAATTCTTTTTCCTTATTACTATATGGATATAAATCACCGTAATAGTGGAATGATTGAAAATCTCATATTCTGTATCTCAATAAATATCTTAGTTAATCACTAGGTAGTCATTTTTAAGCAGTAACTTGGTTATTTGAACAATTGTAACTTCTTGATTTGAATTTTTCAAATATCTGGGAAAGAATCAGAATAATGAAGAATTCCAAATAATATTTGAGTTTTTATATCTTGATTTTTTTATTTATTTGATTATTGCTCTTTACAAAAAAGATAAGAGCTGGTGAATCGGAAAAATTAATAAGAATAAAAAAAAAAGTTTGATTTGATTATGCAACCCATATATCAATATGCATGGATCATACCTTT
>NC_050986.1:80000-87500 GCF_043159265.1 Tasmannia lanceolata | reverse complement strand
AAAAAAAATCGACCTAATTCAGGTCATAATCTATATTGGATTCCCAAATTTGTTAATAGAGGGTCGAACGCGAGGAATCGAAGAATTACGGATCAATGTACAAAAAGGGTTTCGTTCTGTGAACCGGAGACTTAACATTGCTATCACAAGAGTTGCAAAACCTTATGGACAACCTAATATTCTTGCAGAATATATAGCTCTACAATTAAAGAATAGAGTTTCGTTTCGAAAGGCAATGAAAAAAGCTATTGAATTAACTGAACAAGCTGATACAAAAGGAATTCAAGTGCAAATTGCAGGGCGTATCGACGGAAAAGAAATTGCACGTGTCGAATGGATCAGAGAAGGTAGGGTTCCCCTACAAACCATTCGAGCTAAAATTGATCATTGTTCCTATACAGTTCGAACTATCTATGGGGTATTAGGCATCAAAATTTGGATATTTGTAGATGAGCAATAATGGGTCTTTCCTTCCCATTCTATACTGCGATAGAACAAAAAATGACAAACTCTTTCATTCATTCTTTTTCCCTTCAATCAAAAATGAACAATTCTAATTAGAATTATTAATTATTTCTAATTATTAATTATAATTATTAATTATATAGGGTTGAATAAAAATTCGATTGATCATTTGGTAGAATTGCTATGCTTAGTGTGTGACTCGTTGGTTTTTTCTTTAGAGTTGGATTCAAAAAAAAAAACAATGGACCAGCCCATAACTAATAACTAGAGAACTAATAACCAGCTCATTGCTTCGTATTATCGAGATCCAAGAAAGCAGTCACTATATGATGTGTTGATCATATAGTTGTAGCAACTGAAATCGTTTTTTTTTTTTCATAAAGGAAAAAAAATCTGATTATGGTTTGTAAAGCGAAAATAGAGGGATATGGGTAAAAGGAGGGGTGAGAGAAAGAAAGGAGGAGAATATCAATCAATGCTATATGATTCCAATATGTATGGTCTATGAATCATCTCATAAAAGGCAGCGTGATAAAGCATCAATACGGATTCGTTTATAAGTAGATGAATCCGGTTCATAGGAAAAATGAAAATAATAAAGAGCCTCGAGTCAATAGAGACTGAGGAGATTGACTCGGGAACAAATGAAATTGGGAGCTCCACTGTAGAGTTCAGACCTAACCATTAATGGAGAAGCTATGGGAACGACGGAACCTGTGACTGCACAAGATTCTATTAAAAACGAATCCTAATGATTCATTGGGTGGGATGGCGAAACCAACCAAGAACCCTTTTATTTATTCTGAAAGGTCATGGGTTGACCCTACGAATGAAGCAGATTTTAAAGAGTCAATATTCGCCCGCGAACCTTTCCTTATTGGATTGCAAAATTTTGGGCGATTCCATTCAGTAAAGGCCAAAAGAAGGATTCGTTATAAAAAGAAAGGCATTCATTATCCATAAATAGAAATATACGTCCTATAAATTATAAATCGAAATAGAAAGATACGTCTAGCTGCTGTATATACAAGATATACAGATTCCTACATGATGGATTAACTATCAAGAAATCCCATGATTCAGTGTATTATTCATTAAATACATGTGTATTTGTAATATTATTGAATCGTTTCATTCGCGAGGAGCTGGATGAGACGAAACTCTCATGTCCGGTTCTGCAGTAGAGATGGGGTTGAGAAACAACCATCAACTATAACCCCAAAAGAACCAGATTCCGTAAACAACATAGAGGAAGAATGAAGGGAATATCTTATCGAGGCAATCGTATTTGTTTCGGTAGATACGCTCTTCAGGCACTTGAACCCGCTTGGATCACATCTAGACAAATAGAAGCAGGGCGACGAGCAATGACACGATATGCGCGTCGTGGTGGAAAAATCTGGGTACGTATATTTCCCGACAAACCCGTTACAGTAAGACCCACAGAAACACGTATGGGTTCGGGTAAGGGATCCCCCGAATATTGGGTATCCGTCGTTAAACCGGGTCGAATACTTTATGAAATGGGCGGAGTCTCAGAAACTGTAGCCAGAGCAGCTATTTCAATAGCTGCGTGCAAAATGCCTATACGAACTCAATTCGTTATTGTGGGATAGGGATGTGAAACCAAAAGAAAGGAGTATTTTTGATGAAAAATACAATTGCAGATTTATTTATTTCTGGACAGACAATATTTCTTTCTTTTTTCCTTCGCCCTTTGCATTGAAATAAGAGATTCAAAAAAAAAAAAAAATGATATGATTCAACCTCAGACCCATTTGAATGTAGCGGACAACAGCGGGGCTCGAGAATTGATGTGTATTCGAATAATCGGAGCTAGTAATCGCCGATATGCTCATATCGGTGATGTTATTGTTGCTGTAATCAAAGAAGCAGTACCCAATATGCCTCTCGAAAGATCAGAAGTGATCAGAGCTGTAATTGTACGTACATGTAAAGAACTCAAACGTGACAACGGTATGATAATACGATATGATGACAATGCAGCGGTTGTCATTGATCAAGAAGGAAATCCAAAAGGAACTCGAGTTTTTGGCGCGATCGCTCGGGAATTGAGACAGTTGAATTTCACTAAAATAGTCTCATTAGCTCCTGAGGTATTATAAAGACTAGTAGATGAGACCATTATATAGTAGGGTATCTGAAGTAGATCAAATCCATTAGTAGATTGTGTCTCATGCATATACCTTTAATAATTCATAAAAAAAAAATTGAAAGTGAAAATGAAAATCAAGAAAAAAAAAAAACAGAACATGTTGATTATATCAAAATGGGGAAGCCCTAATAATTATAGTTCGTCATGAGTAAGGACACTATTGCCGATATAATAACTTCTATAAGAAATGCTGACATGGATAAAAAAAGAACAGCTCGAATAGCATCTACTAATATAACCGAAAACATTATTAAAATACTTCTACGAGAAGGTTTTATTGAAAATGTTAGGAAACATCGAGAAAACAAGAAATATTTCTTGGTTTTAACCCTGCGACATAGAAGGAATCAGAAAGGAACATATAGAAATATTTTAAAGTGTATCAGCCGACCCGGTCTACGAATCTATTCCAACTATAAACGAATTCCTAGGATTTTAGGTGGAATAGGTATTGTAATTCTTTCTACTTCTCGAGGTATAATGACAGATCGAGAAGCTCGACTAAAAAGAATTGGAGGAGAAATTTTATGTTATATATGGTGATCCTTCTGAATATCCGAATTTGATCCGTAACTTTCGATTTGTGAAAAAGAGAGAAAAGGCAGGTTGTCTAATATCACTCCTCCTCCATTAGTTGATACTTCAAGGGGGTTACCTGAAATGAAAGAACAAAAATTGATTCATGAAGGTTTAATTACTGAATCACTTCCAAATGGTATGTTCCGGGTTCGTTTAGATAATGAAGATCTGATTCTAGGTTATGTTTCGGGGAGGATCCGACGTAGTTTTATACGGATACTACCAGGAGATAGAGTCAAAATCGAAGTAAGTCGTTATGATTCAACCAAGGGACGTATAATTTATAGACTTCGCAACAAAGGTTCGAACGATTAGGTGACTTTTTAAACATTTCTTCCATGGGGATACAATTCGAGGTTCAAAATTTCAAGAGACTTATTTTCTTCAAAAGAGTAGATTCGGAATTAAGGAATGACAAATATGAAAATAAGGGCTTCTGTTCGTAAAATTTGCGAAAAATGTCGACTGATCCGTAGGCGAGGACGAATTATAGTAATTTGTTTCAATCCGAGACATAAACAGAGACAAGGGTAATCTTTCTAAAAAGGGCCTTTCTAAAGTAAGGGACCCGTTGTACAAATAAAGGATCTGTTTTGACATGAAATGGATATATCCGTATATCTCTGACTCATATTTATGAGATGCTAAAATATGACAAAACCTATACCAAGAATTGGTTCGCGTAGGAATGGGCGTATTAGTTCACGTAAGAATGGACGTAGAATACCAAAAGGAGTTATTCATGTTCAAGCGAGTTTCAACAATACCATTGTAACTGTTACGGATATGCGAGGTCGGGTGGTTTCTTGGTCCTCCGCTGGTACTTGTGGATTCAGAGGAACAAGAAGAGGGACACCATTTGCTGCTCAAACCGCAGCAGGAAATGCTATTCGTACAGTAGTGGATCAGGGTATGCAACGAGCAGAAGTCATGATAAAGGGTCCTGGTCTCGGAAGAGATGCAGCATTACGAGCCATTCGCAGAAGTGGTATACTATTAAGTTTCGTACGTGACGTAACCCCTATGCCACATAATGGATGTAGACCTCCTAAAAAAAGGCGTGTGTAGAAATAAGAATTGAACTGATTTCAAGAGAAATAAATGATTCAATGATCTGATCAATAATATTAGTATGGTTCGAGAGGAAGTAGCAGTATCCACTCGGACACTACAGTGGAAGTGTGTTGAATCAAGAACAGACAGTAAGCGCCTTTCCTATGGACGTTTCATTCTGTCCCCGCTTATGAAAGGTCAAGCAGATATGATAGGTATCGCTATGCGAAGGGCTTTACTTGGAGAAATAGAAGGAACATGTATCACACGCGCAAAATCTGATAAGATACCACATGAATATTCTACGATAGTCGGTATTGAAGAATCAGTACATGAAATTTTCATGAATTTGAAAGAAATTGTATTGAGAAGTAATCTGTATGGAACTTGCGACGCATCTATTTTCGTCAGGGGTCCGAGATGCGTAACTGCTCAAGATATCATCTCGCCACCTTCTGTGAAAATGGTTGATACTACACAGCATATAGCTAGCCTGACAGAACCAATTGATTTGTGTATTGGATTACAAATCGAGAGGGATCGCGGATATCGTATGAAAACCCCAAATAACGATCAAGATGGAAGTTATCCTATAGAGGCTGTATCCATGCCTGTTCGAAATGCGAATCATAGTATTCATTCTTATGGGAATGGGAATGAGAAACAAGAGATACTTTTTCTAGAAATATGGACGAATGGAAGTTTAACTCCTAAAGAAGCACTTCACGAAGCTTCCCGTAATTTGATTGATTTATTTATTCCTTTTCTACATGGGGAGGAAGAGGACATAAATTTAGAGGACAATCTAAACAATCTAAACAGGGGTACTGTACCTTTTTTTACCTTTCAGGATAAATTGGCTAATCTAAAGAAAAACAAAAAAGGAATTGCATTGGAATGTATTTTTATTGACCAATCAGAATTGCCTCCCAGAACCTATAATTGTCTCAAAAGGTCCAATATACATACATTATTGGACCTTTTGAGTAAGAGTCAAGAAGATCTTATGAGAATTGAACATTTGCGCATAGAAGATGTAAAACGGATATTGGACATTTTACAGAAACATTTCACAATTGATTTACCTAAGAATAAGTTTTAAATCCATTGGAATTATTTCATCTTTTTATTTTTTATTTTATTTTATATTTTATAAAGAATAAAGAAAGAAATGAAGAATTATAAAGAAAGAGAAGAATCAAATAAAGAAAGAGAAGAATCAAATTGGTTTTGAATCTTTAGCACAACCCGATCCGTATATTCGAAATAGATCTATAATGGATCTATAATGAAATTTAAGAAATGTATCTAGGGAGGATTCATTTTGAAGCGACTATTCCCTAGATACATACGTCATGGTATTTCACAGTTCAATCAATTTGAAAAAGACCTAAAGTTAGAGATTTATCAATAGGTAATGTTGCTCCAATACCTAACCAAAGAGCTACTGCGGTACCGATCAAAAAGACTGTTGTAGCCACTGGACGACGAAATGGATTTTGGAATTTATTAACATTCTCCAAAAAGGGTACTGTCAATAATCCCGTTGGCACTGAAACCATTAAAAGAACACCCAATAACTTATTGGGTACTGTACGGAGGATTTGAAATACGGGAAAGAAGTACCATTCAGGTAATATTTCCAAAGGCGTTGCAAATGGATCTGCTGGTTCACCAATCATTGACGGTTCTAGAACTGCTAGGCCTACGTTACATGCAATAGTACCTAGAATTACTACTGGAAAAATATATAAAAGATCATTGGGCCATGCAGGTTCGCCGTAATAATTATGCCCCATCCCTTTAGCCAATTTAGCTCTTAATACAGGATCATTCAAGTCAGGTTTCTTTGTTATTGGGATAGGTGAATTCTTATGGATCCATCCCCCGAGGGAACCGGACATGATAATTTTTCATCATCCGGCTCGAGCAAGAATCAAAGGAATAAAAAATGGATCCATATCAAATCTATATGTAATCCACACATATAATATGACTCCATGTAAAAAAATATTTGCCGAATTCCATTTTCCGGAGTTGCAACTATCCATTGCAAGCAATTCAGTTCTTACAGGTAAATGCTCAATACCCAAGTGGGCTTACAGATTTGATCATGATCAAGTGCTTTTTGGATCGTCTCATGCCTTGTGATTGGTGTTTATCCCCACAATCTCTTGAGTCTTCTTACATACAAAGGATTTACTTGTTACTAATACAGTCTAGCCTCTGTTCTTCCTTAGATCCCTTGTTTCACTCCGATAGTATCGTAGATCGGGATAGATGCAGAGGAAATGAATGCATTTCCATACTATAAGTAAGTGTAATAGATAGAAGATAATCTGGATCATGCCACATTACTTATTCCACTGGATCTTACGGAGCCTGTTCATGCACGACATGATTCGGGTCTGATCATAGAAAAGATTCTCCTCAAGCGAACCAGCCTATCCTCTCTCTGTAGAGGGACTTCCGCGGTGGTTGGAAGAGAGACACATTTGTTTGTGAATTCCAATGTGGCAGATAAAATTATCTATCTGCACGGCCCAATCAATAGGTCAAGTCACACACTCCCATAATCCATCTTCTCTTCGGAGAATCCACTTCAACTATTCGTATCAAATAAAGAATACAATGCTTCAGAATTAGTTGAAGGGAAATATCTAAATACCATGGATTATTCTTTTCAATAATCCATGTTTGTAGCAATGAAATACTATTGGTCCTCCCCGAAATGATATATGATCGATTACAAATATCTATAATCTATCTTCTCTATAAAGGACCTGAAATACCTTGCTTACGTATCATTGGGAAGTGCATTAACATAAATACGGCAGTAAGAAGAGGTAATACAAAAGTGTGTAAACTATAAAAACGGGTCAAAGTGGATTGACCCACACTAGCACTTCCACGTAATAACTCTACCAAAGGCGATCCTATTACAGGAATAGCGTCAGGTACGCCTGTCACGATTTTGACTGCCCAATAACCAATTTGGTCCCAAGGCAAGGAATAACCAGTCACACCAAAAGATGCAGTCAATACAGCTAGAACCACACCCGTAACCCAAGTTAATTCGCGAGGTTTTTTAAATCCACCTGTAAGATACACACGAAATACGTGCAGGATCATCATTAGGACCATCATACTTGCTGACCATCGGTGAACTGATCGGATTAACCAACCAAAGTTGGCTTCAGTCATTATGTATTGAACAGAGGCAAAGG
>NC_050986.1:62500-77500 GCF_043159265.1 Tasmannia lanceolata | reverse complement strand
AAAGCTAATTTTTCGGGAATTTTAGACCAAGCTTCCGATAAACTCAGATTTTCGGCTAGCCCGGCTCCAACTCTTCGATATATTTCTTGCTGGAAGTATCCCTGATCCCACTGATAACGAGTGGGACCAAATAATTCTATGGGAGTAGTTGCTGAACCATACCACATAGTTCCAGCAACGACGAAAGCTGCAAAAAAGACAGCAGCGATACTACTAGAAAGTACAGTTTCAATATTGCCCATACGTAATCCTTTGTATAAACGTTGGGGCGGGCGGACACTAAGATGGAATAGTCCCGCCAATATCCCCAATGTCCCCGCTGCAATATGATGAGAGGCTATTCCTCCCGGAACAAAAGGATCAAAACCTTCTGCGCCCCACGCTGGATTTACAGATTGTACTTTTCCGGTTAGACCATAAGGATCGGACACCCATATTCCAGGACCATACAAGCCTGTTACATGAAATGCGCCAAACCCAAAGCAAGCCACCCCTGAGAGAAATAAATGAATTCCAAAGATCTTGGGCAAATCCAAAGAGGGTTTTCCCGTACGTTCATCACAGAATATTTCTAGGTCCCAATACACCCAATGCCAGATGGCTGCTAAGAAGCACAAGCCAGAAAACACAATATGTGCCCCAGCCACACCTTCGTAACTCCAAATACCCGGATTCGTTATAGTTCCTCCTGTGATACTCCAACCACCCCATGAATTGGTTATCCCTAAACGAGTCATGAAGGGTATAACGAACATACCTTGTCTCCACATTGGATCAAGGACGGGATCAGAGGGATCAAAAACTGCTAATTCGTATAGAGCCATCGAACCGGCCCAACCAGAAACTAGAGCTGTATGCATTATATGGACAGAAAGTAACCGACCGGGATCATTCAATACGACGGTATGAACACGATACCAAGGCAAACCCATGGAAATACCCCTTATTTTATCAAAGAAAAAATAGACACTATGTAACTTTATCACATTGGAAAAGACTGATTGATGCTATGGACCTCGCCTTTTCAGTGGATTATCTCAAAGCAAGAGTTAATATTTATTCCGTTCCATTGGTAATAATTTAACAATTCTGTTCGTAGGAACAAAGAGAAGCAGATCTATTCTATACTCGATAAGTACCAATACGCAATGGGGGGATTGATCCTATTTTTGTGAGCGAATGCATAGATACTTGTTCATCCTTCGAACGATCCATTTGTACGAATTTTCCTTTATTCAACCCGTCTTCTCCATGAACCTTCCAATCTATGGATAAAATACGATAAACGACAATATTATGAAGACAATAAACCCATTGTTACGTTTCCACATCAAAGTGAAATAGAGTACTTAATTTTTCTTTCATTTTATGCCTATTGGTGTTCCAAAAGTACCTTTTCGGAGTCCTGGAGAGGAAGATGCAGTTTGGGTTGACGTATAGTGCGACTTGTCAGACATATTGGGTCATATGGGATTTCCCCGTTCTCTCCCCCGATCGAGATATCCTCTGTTTCACCCAAGAAAGATTGATTAAACCATCAATAATTCAATTCGGAGCGTGAAGTGCAATGCAATTAGATCAATTTATTTGTTGGTTGGGGATCAATATTCTCAATTAGAAGAATTTATGGTTGGCTTGGACCAATAAAATGAAGTATCCAGGCTCCGTTCAAAAAATACCAAATTGGTAATCTATGTATGATTACTACTCATATCATAAATGATCCCTATTTATACCTCTAAAACTACCAATTAATGGAATAATATGATTAGTCGAATATTTGGCGGAAGGCATGAACATGAAAACGAATTGAAAAAAAAAAAAAAAGAAGTCGGAACAAAAAGAAGCGGTACTGTGATCATTTGTCCTATATGTGCAAATAGAATTCGGGCAGATCTTTACCCGGAGTAGAGCATAAACCTAAAAGAATTGAAGAGGCCCATTTAGGAACAAGAAAATTACATCGTGATTTGGATCTCGATGAAAGAATACATCAATGAGGGGTTAGTTCGATAAGTTCAATGAATTCTTTTTTTTTTTTTTCGCAATTTTGATTTTTTGAACCGTATGCATCCAAAGGTGCGTGTGCGGTTCCTAAGGGATACAATTTTGTCCTAATCAACCGACTTCATCGAGAAAGATTACTTTTTTTAGGACAAGAGGTTGATAGCGAGATCTCGAATCAACTTGTTGGTCTCATGGTATATCTCAGTATAGAGGATGATACCAGGGATCTGTATTTGTTTATAAACTCTCCCGGCGGATGGGTAATACCAGGAATAGCTATTTATGATACTATGCAATTTGTGCCACCAGACATACATACAATATGCATGGGATTAGCCGCTTCAATGGGATCTTTTCTCCTAGTCGGAGGAGAAATTACCAAACGTCTAGCATTCCCTCACGCTTGGCGCCAATGAGTTTTTTTTATTTGAGAAAAAAAAAAAGAAGACTATGCCTTCGCCATATGGAATATGAATAATAAGTAATAATAGCATGGCACTTCGAGTTCGATATGAGCAAACTATTATTTTTTTTTCATAACATAACATGAGATTATATATCGAGATAGTAGTATGAAACAAAGGTTATTTACGATTTGATCTTATGTATCGGGGGTCCATTTCAGCGTCACAAACCTTTTTTTTGCTTTCACACCAGAAGCCTCTTTCCGATATTTATGTTATGAAAGAGTACGAAAATGAAAAAAAAAAAGATCATTTTTTCCTTATTTGATCGGATCATAAAGAAACTTTGGGATTGCTGAATCACAGACGAGATAAATATATAAAGCAACGGAACCATCATAGTATTTTTTGACTCCTCCGAAAGGAAAGATGGTAAATGGATCATTCAACGATCTGGGTCTGATGGATTCTATTTGTCTCTTTCTTCGATGGAAGGGAAAAGGAAATTCCATTGCGGAGCCGTATGCAATGCATAAAAGATGCCTGTACGGTTGTTCAATTCTAATTCTATCTTTTTATTCTTGTTATTCTTTATCCCTTCCCTTCGACCGATCGTGCGAGATAGAGGAACCGTTCATTATGTTATATCATCAGGGTTATGATCCACCAACCTGCTAGTTCTTTTTATGAGGCACCCACAGGAGAATTTATCCTGGAAGCGGAAGAACTACTGAAACTCCGCGAAACCCTCACAAGGGTTTATGTACAAAGAACCGGCAAGCCTTTATGGGTTATATCCGAAGACATGGAAAGGGATGTTTTTATGTCAGCAACAGAAGCCCAAGCCCATGGCATTGTTGATGTTGTCGCGGTCGAAAATACCGGGGATTTCACATAAATTCTTGATTCCATTTCGAACCATAATTCGAATGAGCCGTGATTTGATATTTTATCTTCTTAACCTGGTAAAATATTATATGAAATGGAAGTAATTCATAATCATCCGGTTAGGATCGATCTAAACCAGCCCATTCTGTATACGATTCAGCATGCCAACTATTAAACAACTTATTAGAAACACAAGACAGCCAATCAAAAATGTCACGAAATCCCCTGCCCTTCGAGGATGTCCTCAGCGTCGAGGAACATGTACTAGGGTGTATGTGCGACTCGTTCAGATCATGATCTGGAACAAATGAGACGATTTTTCCAGTATCAATGACCAGTACCAATGAGTAGGATAGAATGGAAGAACTCCATTCCATTCACTATCTCAAAATAAAGATCTATCATATACCTCTATTGTGTATGGAATTTATGGTTTCCATTGGTGCAAATCCAATCACCTCGATTTGAGATGAAAATCAATTCCCCATTGGTAGCAAATGGTTATCCATTAAGCGGGGAAAATAGTATTTTAAAAGCAGAAAGATTATGCTTCTACTCTTGCAAGAACGGACTAACAGGGTTAGCTACCTAGCCAACTTTCATAATTAAATGCCGTCACTGTATGGATGGATCTCATTGTGAAAAGACCTATATACTGGATAATTTATGGGTAGAGCCAAAGAGTGTGAACTGTACAAGTTACTAATAACATTGATTAAATGGGGGAAGGAGCTCCGGTGTATAGAGAGGACCTCACCGTTTAAGAAGTAATCATAGAAACGATGGAAGCCACTATTTATTTATTTCTCCATTTTTCTCTATTTATTACTACCTATTTACTAGATATTTTATATCTAATATCGGTACAATTTCTTATTCCGAGGTGAAATGCCTGGAAGAAATCAAAAATCGTGGTTGGGAAGGTCATAGTAGCAAAAGCCATTGGAATTTTTATTTTATACATCGGAAGAATCCGTTTTGTTACTAATAAACTAGGGGAGGGGAAAAGAATGACTGAAAGAAAAGAAATCAATTAGTTATTCATCAAGGTTTCATTTGATTCAATGACCAGAGTTAGGCGGGGATATATAGCTCGGAGACGTCGAACAAAAATTCGTTTATTTGCATCAACCTTTCGAGGGGCTCATTCAAGACTTACTCGAACTACTACTCAACAGAAAATGAGAGCTTTGGTTTCCAGTCATCGGGATAGATGCAGGCAAAAGAGAGATTTTCGTCGTTTGTGGATCACTCGGATAAATGCAGTAACTCGTGAAAATGGGGTATCCTATAGTTATAGTCGATTAATGCACGATCTGTACAAGAGGCAGTTGCTTCTTAATCGTAAAATACTTGCACAAATAGCTATATCAAATAGGAATTGCATTTACATGATTTCAAATGAGATTATCAAATAAGGCGACTGGAACGAATTCACCGAAATGATTTAAACAGAGTTCCCCGGAGAATGAACTCCGGGAAGGTAGAGTAGAAATGAATATGATAAATATTAGAAATGAACGAACACTTTTCAATAAAAAAAATATTTTTTCTTCCCCATTCATTCTTTTTTTTTTTTTCTTACGACGCGACAATCAAGTATCTCGGCTTTTTCGAACAAAACCTCAATCTGAGTTTGAATTCCAATTAGAGTTTTGATTCAATTGAGAAGTAGGCCTATTTATTTCTGGTTTTAGGACCAGCAGTTCTAGGGGTCGACTCGGTTCTTTCAAATTGTTTCTCATTATTAAGAAAAGGTAACGAAGATAAAATACGAGCTTGTTTTATAGCAATAGTAATTAATCGTTGTTGTTTCAAGGTCAATCTATTCACTCGTCTAGATAATATTTTTCCTTGTTCACTAATAAATCGACTAATTAAACTCATATTTCTATAATCAATTCGATCCCCCGATCCAATTGGGGGCAAACGCCTACGAAAAGATCGCTTGGATTTACGAAAGGGTCGCTTGGATTTATCCATGATTTATTCCTTATCTCTAAAATCTTATTTCTTCATTCATTTCGGTTTCGGATCCGACCGAAATAGTAATAGTACTTGATTTGTTTATATTTTATATATCTATCTATATGTAATTTTGTCCTGTTCCTTGGAAGGGTGGAACAGACATTCTATTCTGTTCGATCTATTTCTTTATCTCCCCATGAATCGTATGCTTGTAACAATAAGGACAGAATTTTCTCAAGTCCAATCGACTAGGCGTATTGTGTCGATTCTTTTGAGTAATATATCTGGAAATGCCCCGCGATTCCTTATTTAAATCATTTCGGACACAACTGGTACATTCCAAAATAACTCTTATTCTGACATCTTTACCCTTGGCCATGAACCTCCTTTGGATTTTGGATTCCCTCCACTCTTCTATTTTCGATCTGAATCGAAGAATACGAAAAGAAGGAAAAATAAATAGAAGTTGCTAACTGATAACTCGAAATCCAATTATGAAAGATTTCGCTGCAATCAATAGAGTAATAATAAGTAATACAATTATTTCTAACTATCCATTATTTCTAATCCCAGTCAGTATTTCATTTACTATCTTGTATGCTCTTGAACAGCCTGTCCTAGACCCACATTTCTATTTCTGTTCTCCCTCTATTAATTCTATGCTGAGCCCGAGTTTCGCTGAGGTTTAATCCACTTTTCTTTCTCTTTCCTTCCTAAACAACTTAAAAAAAAAATTCAAAAGGGTGGATTAGTCACAGAGAATTTGTTGTATCTCTAATCTTCTTCACCCCTTCCCATGTCAATAACTAGAATGAAAAAAAGGGGAATGTCAACGCATCTGGGAATAAACGATTGATCTCTATCAATAGACCTGCTAAAGACCCGAACCATAGCGTAGTTAGCACAGGTGCCACGGAGAGATATGTTTTTATATCTCGCATTGAAAATCCTCCTTCTTTATTGGAATACATATATGATCAGATGTATCTGTAGCTAAAGATCACTTGTATTTGTACACGAAATCCCTAATCCCGAACTAAAATGAAAATGAATATGTACAATAATCCGGTGGATTAGATCTACTTGTCCCTAAAACAGAAAAAGATGACCCTTTCTTAACTGAGCATTACCGATAAATATTCATTTTTTTATACGTTAGGTTTCATATGTATATAATTCTTTGATTATATGAAATCAAAAAGAAGAAATGGCAAGAGAAATTGTCTCTAGATATTAGGAAATAACGATGTGGAAAACAAGACAAGGATTCCCTACAATGAAACTGTACAACAATTGAAAGGGATGTAGCGCAGCTTGGTAGCGCGTTTGTTTTGGGTACAAAATGTCACGGGTTCAAATCCTGTCATCCCTACCTATTACTTCTCCTATGGGCAGTAACGAGGGATCAGTTGAGATCGATTCAAATTGGACTGGACTGGACATAATTTTGCATTTTATGATACTACATGCATGCAAGGTGTATTGGGGGTACAAAAAGAATCCCTTTCTTTACAGTTGTATCTCCTGTCATAAGAAAGCGCTCTTAGTTCAGTTCGGTAGAACGTGGGTCTCCAAAACCCGATGTCGTAGGTTCAAATCCTACAGAGCGTGATTCTGTTTTTGTAATGTTGAATCACAATAAAATAACTTTACTAACTTGAACTGCAACCTGAATTTGACCTCCTGCAGCTTAAGAAGGAGGTCAATCAAAAAAGAGATGTTACTCAATCAAAGGTCCAACTGATCTCCGCGTCTGTATTGTAAATATGCAGTTACGAATAATCCGGCCAAAGTAATAGGAATTAGACCTAAGACGATTCCAAATAGAAAAACTTCAATCATTTCAATTTGTTGGAAAGGGTAAAAATAGAGGTAATATCTATCCCTAAATATTACTCCGAATCACCCATGAATCTCAATGACCAAGAATTGGTAATTAACGCGGGAAGGAACTATCGAATACCTGAAATCTCACAGAACTATTTATTTTGATGAATTATTCATTCAATTAATTTCAAATAAGTCGTATCTTGCTCAGACCAATCAATAGAGCTGGGGTTATAGTTGAAGCAGCTAGTAGAAAACCGAAATAACTAGTTATAGTGGGCATGAAGGAGCTAAATGAGATACGTTCTTTTTTTTTTACATATGTTTATAAAGCACTTACCTAAGTTTCAATTTTTGCGAGATGTGATGATCAGAAAAAATACCAATTGACAGAATCAGTTCCAATTGAAAGTTCTTGATTCATCAGTCATTATAGACGGCACTGACAAAGATAGAGTAGCAGAGGTAGAAAAAAAAAAAGATTGATTTATCATCTGTGACATCTACCAATGTCGGGATTTCAAATCAACAGATTCATTGAGCAACTCGTGAGTAAAGTAATAGTCAGAAGAACTGTGTCGTGTAACTTCATTCAAAAATGAAATTCTCTTTGAATAACTATAGAATAAAAGAATTGGATTTGAAAAGAATTTTCATTTTGACCATTTATTTCTTTTCTTTTTCAATTTATCAATTCCTATTATCCTTTTAGGTTCCACAGTCTGTCTTTCCATATCATGGAGTTCCATCCTTGTAGCTAGGTCAAGAAGGAACCTTTGGATCTAATCCAGTAATGGTTGCATCACGAATATTGATTGTTCAAACTATTTATTGTTTCTTCTCTTTCTTTCATCGAATACTATCTACTACTGTAGAACCAACCAATTACTTGAAATGAAAGGATTAGAAAAAAAAGAAAAATATCTTTTCTACAACCATGAGAGGGGATTTCTATATTTTGCATCTAATTGAATTGTGTGGAATATGATAATCTCGTTCATTAATTATTAGAACTAGAACCCGTTGACTCAAACTTTACTAAGAACTTCAGTTTCTAGTCCAAAGCCAATACTTGAAACCCTATACTACAGAAATTTGATCAATTTTTGATTGAATGACACGCGGTTCCGCATAGACAAGTAACAAGAAAGGAAAAGGGGAATTATGTACCATTTCTTTTCGATACTGATTGAAACTGCGTTGCTGTGTCAGAGGAAGGATAGCTATACTGATTCGGTATACTCTAAATACACCTTCGGTACAATATTGACGATCTCACAAAGATGAAATATCAGTAGTTTTCCATTTACTGATCCCATCTTTCAAGGAATCGATCCCCCTTTGACTGTACAAGAATATGTGGAGCTCAGCATGTCTGGAAGCACGGGAGAACGTTCTTTTGCTGATATTATCACCAGTATTCGATACTGGGTTATTCATAGTATTACTATACCTTCCCTATTCATTGCGGGTTGGTTATTCGTCAGCACGGGTTTAGCTTATGATGTGTTTGGAAGCCCTCGGCCAAACGAGTATTTCACAGAGAGCCGACAGGGGATTCCATTAATAACTGGCCGTTTTGACCCTTTGGAACAACTCGATGAATTTAGTAGATCCTTTTAGGAGGCCTCAATGACCATAGATCGAACCTATCCAATTTTTACAGTGCGCTGGTTGGCCGTTCACGGACTGGCTGTACCTACCGTTTCTTTTTTGGGGTCAATATCAGCAATGCAGTTCATCCAACGATAAACCTAATCTGAATTATAGAGCTACGACACAATCAAACCCGAACGAACAAAATGTTGAATTGAATCGTACCAGCCTCTACTGGGGGTTATTACTCATTTTTGTACTTGCTGTTTTATTTTCCAATTATTTCTTCAATTGAGAGAAAGAAAGAGAATAGTAGGAATTCTCTTATCCCATTCGGAAGGATATCATCCTCATAATTATCCATGACTGTTTATGTCTCTAGCATGACCACTTGATGAAATGTGGAGGGAAGCGGGGTAAATGGCCGATACTACTGGAAGGATTCCTCTTTGGCTGATAGGTACTGTAACTGGTATTCCTGTGATTGGTTCAATAGGTATTTTCTTTTACGGTTCATACTCCGGATTGGGCTCATCCCTATAGTGATCGGATGAGAACCGGATTGTGGACATGAAAAAGTAAGAACTCAACAGGACCTTACCCCTCGAATCAGACAAAACAAAGAGGGATAAGGTCCTGTTGAGTTCTTACTCTTCCAGCGAGACTTTGATCCATTTCATAACATAAAGGTTGGAAATTCATTCAATTCAGTCAACATAAGAAGAATATTTGATTCGTAGAAATGACAAAACGGATCCTTTGCTTCGATCCGATGTTTAAAACCACCCCATTCCTTTGTTTCTAATGATGTTTTTGAAGAATTTAATCCCTTGATTGTCATAGTATCTGTTCCTCTATAGTATGGACGGACTCTTCCGAAGCAACAAGAAAGAAGGAATCAATCGATTTTATGGATGACACAATATGGATTTCTACAGATGAGACATTCTTCAAATCAATTCCAATTAGTATGGAAATGAACCTTACTCCATAAATAAAATTTCAAGCAAAAGACACTTAATTTAATGCCCGAGTGTGGTGAAAAAAAAAAAGTGAAAATCTTGGATTTTTGCGCATATCCAAATCCTTATTGATTATCTCATCACAGCGAAAATTTGCTTTTTTTTTTTTTTTATAAGTTCATTGAAGAAGTTCTATTTGCTCAATGAGTGATTCCCCCCGCCCCCCCCTTTTTTTTTTGTTTGTCCACTACTGCTTATGAATCTAAAGAAAGAGGTTATAATAGTCCTGGAAAAGAAAATCGTAATCTTTAACGAACAGGATCAAGAATCATTATTATTTCCACACAGGAAAAGGGTGAAAAATTCCTTTTCTTGTGTGGAAGATTAGTAAGACGAGCAATCCCTCCTAGAATCATTTGTTACTTTCATTTATTCCTTGCCGTTTATTTTCTTCCTTGCCTATTATCTAATAGAATTCGATTCTATTAGGTACAATAGAATCAAAAACTATTGATGCATTACATGGCATTTATAATCTGGGATTAAGAGGCCTGGCATAGTCACACCACTCCAATTTTTTTTTTTGAAAAAAAAAAAAAATGTCAAGTAGCCTTCTTCAGAATATACATATTATTACTAGGAACGGGGCACAAACAATTCCTGACATCTCGCCGAAAAACAGTATAAAGAAAAAAGAAAAAAGCTTTTCATTATTTTTTTGATCATACATAATTGCATCGATCAACAATAGTTCGTCTCTTTTTACCAATTTGATGGATCCATGTATCTAGAAATTCATTTCGGACAATTGAACCTTCTCAAACTGTTTCTTTTTAAGAACCAAAAAGATTTGTGCCAGAATAACAGATACCAAAAAGAACAACAACCCTTGGACACGTAATGGATCTTGAAGTACTATTTCTGCATCTCCCTGACCAAATCCACCCACATTAGGATTACTCGTTAATGGTTGATCAAGCTTGATAGATTCACCCTCTGAAACAAGAAGTTCCGGTCCTGGAGGTATAATATCAATTACTTGGTGTCCATCCGATGCATCAGCTATGGTTATTTCATACCCCCCTTTTTCTTTACGTACTATTCTGCTTACTATACCCGCTCCTGTAGCATTATAGACTGTATTGTTACTCTTACCCCCATCGGGATAAATCTGGCCCCTTCCCCTGTTCCCACCTACGTATATAGGATATTTTAAGAAGTTAACGTCTTTCTTAGTAGCAGGGTCCGGAGAAAGAATGGGAAAGACGATTTCACTATATTTCTGACCAGGAACAGGACCTATCACAAGAATATTTTTTTTAGTGGGGCGATAACTCTGAAAAGACAGATTGCCTATCTTTTCTTTCATCTCGGGAGAAATACGATCGGGGGGAGCTAATTCGAATCCATCGGGTAAAATAAGAACAGCCCCCACATTCAAAGACCCCTTTTTACCATTAGCAAGAACTTGTTTCAGTTGCATATCATAAGGGATTCTAACAACTGCTTCAAATACAGTATCAGGAAGCACAGCTTGTGGAACCTCAATATCCACGGGTTTATTAGCTAAATGGCAATTGGCACATACAATACGCCCAGTTGCTTCTCGTGGATTTTCATAACCCTGCTGCGCAAAAATAGGATATGCATTTGAAATAGATGTCCTAGTTATTACATATATCATGATCGATACGGAAATGAATCGAGTCATTTGTTCCTTTACCCAAGAAAAGGTATTTCTATTTTGCATGGTCCAATCATTGATCCCGGAAATTTCTACAATAAATTAGGTAGGTAGCTAATATAGTTAATATAGTATAGTTCCCTATCCACGATTCTGATATTGTACTGGAATAATTGTACTGGAATATAGGAGGAATCGAATTCCCTGGACGGGTAAAAGTATAAAGAGTGGGATTATTTGATTGATATCAGCGGATCAAATGAGTTCTTCATTCATTCATTGAATGATAAATGACTACAAGTGAAGGAGATACACGATTTAAATAATGGAAGATCCAATATTTCAAAATTGTATCTAGAATGACTGGAAAGGTAGAAACAAGACCAGATATAATTTGATCGTTATGGGAAAATCCAAAATCTTTGTAGATCGAGCCAATCATTAGTTCCCAACCATAAGGCGAGTGGAATCCGATACATAAATCAGTTAATAAAAGAATAGAAAAAGCTTTTATTGTGTCACTTAAGTTATAGAGGAATTCCTGAACCCAAGAATTCAAAATGAGAAGTTCTTCATTACCCAGAATAGAATAACCGCTTAGAATAGCGAAACAGATTATATTTGCCGAGAAATCCAAAATGATATGGATATGATCTTCATTGTGCATTTTGATCAATTGTATCGTTTCTTTGTGGATTCCTATACGAAACTTTTGTATCTGTGTCTCCTGGTAGTCCTTTATCATTTCGTCCAACAGGAATAGTTCTTCTAATTCTATGAATCTTTCTAGAACGTTATTTTCTTGAATATCATTCAAAAAAGTTTCGGATTGCCTGGTATTCCACCAATGAGTAACCCAAGGTTCCAGACTTTTATTAAATGAGAGAGAGATCCACCAGGGCAAAAAGACTATAGATGCAAGATATGGGAGGGGAGTCAATGCTTTTTTCTTTTTTGGCACTTTTTTTTTTTTCATTGTTTAGTCCTTGGATCTGGAAAGAATATAGAAATAGAATCAAATAAAAATGAAATGAAAAAAAAAAAGGGCCCATTTCAAATGAAAGAAATAATCAAATATTGTTTCCAGATACCCCATGGTCAAATTCGAACCAATTGCATCTTCATTTGTTCCTTTCGATGAATGCAACCACTTGAAGTAATGAATATTATTCGGATTTTGAGACAAAAAAACTCCCCCTCGATCAATCAATTATTTCGAAATGTTTGGCTGGCTACCCACAGCCCAGGAATAATTGAAGGGATATTTTTGAAGAATATTGATGATGAAATCCGAAAGGAGTGGCAAAAGGAGAGAGAAATTGGATGGTTATGAAAGATCCAATCGTTTGGCCATCAAGGAGCAAAAGAGAGGATAAGATAAAAAGAAAGATCGATTGACAAATGACAAAAGGGAGATAATTTATGAGAGATGATCCATCTGTATCTAACGTATCAATTCAAAATATTGGGCCTAAAAAGATGAATTCTGTACTGTATTCCGAAATGTTCTGATATGTGTGATGAATACATACTTATTGGACTTCTTACTAATATGAAAGAATTGAGTTGAGTTCCATATGCATAAAAATAGTTTTGGTGGACAAAACTTGCTTCTTATTATGGTTGTTCCATATATGCCTGCTTGCTTGCTTTATTCTATAGGCCACAGTACAGCGGCATTACCAACAGAACGGGTGAAATAGAATCTAACATGATTTGCTCGAATGAACGTTCCGAAGAAACTTCGCTTATATTAAAAGTAAAAGGGGATTCCTGAGCTCCTTCCCTCATACTGAGAAAGAAAACATTCATTCTTCATCACAGTTTATTTCAAAATACTTCAATTGGTACACGCAAGAAATAGGCCGATTCGGCAGCTTTTTGTTCAATTTCTCGTGGAGTCAAATTCTCATCAGTTCGAGTCAAGGGGATAGCTCCCTGGCCTCTAATTTCCATATAAAGGACACGACGGGAATAAAGGCCCTCTTTAACTTCCATTCTGATCGACTGGATATCTCTCATAAGAAATCGAAGGAAGATTCGACGATTTATTCCAGGAAATCCCCAACGAAAAATACACACGACCCCTTCTTTTCTATCGAATCGATCATAACCACTACCCACATTCCACGAAATTGTGCACCACAAATAGGAACTAATGAACAGACCCGCGATCCCATAAAAAGACATCACGATCCCTTGTGGAAAAAAAATTATTTGCTGAGACGGGAATAAGGATATCAAATTCCTACCAAGATAACTGGAAGTTCCAACCAATAAGAATCCTAGCGAACCTAAAAAAAGGATAAAGGCCCAGCAGAAATTACTTGTTTTTCGAGACCCCGTTATAAGTTCTATCCATATACGTTCTGATCGCCAGTTCATACTAGATCCAGTTGCATTCTATTGGAATTGAGAGAATAAGCCAAATGAATTTGACTTTACCTTTTTGGCTCCCGAAGTAACTCTCATCAACTAGCACTATTATGATGTGAACCCTTAGCAGTAATTCATCGAATTGGTTAGATATAAAATAATAACATCCCCTTCATATGATCCCATTATGTATATCTACATAACATATAGATACATTTACTTTCTATTTCAGATATAGATATCCGCCGATCTATTTTAAAACAGCTATACCCGCATATACATGCATTTATCCATAGATCATGTATCTGCATGCATAACATAACAGCCTTTTCCTTTTTATTTGTTATTTGTATTATTTTTGTGTTCGAGGGGAGCCACATATCGTACCATATTCCACTAAATAGGTATCTGTATTATGATCCAAGTCCAAGTGTTGAAATAAATTGATGAGATTTAGTCCCATCGGATCTAAACAATCTTGTTTTTTTGAACATGAAGAGATAAAGACGCCATTGCAATTGCCGGAAATACTAGGCCCACTAAAGGCACAAAAATAGAGGGTAAGTTGAGATCTGTCATAGAATAGGTGCCTCGATTTAATATTTGTACCTGTTATAAAAGATATCTCCTGTTATAAAAGATATCTTATGATAAGTCTATCTATTATAAGTATTATAAGTATATAATAAGTTCAAGGAATGTAGAACTAAATAAATGTACCTATTCATCTTTCTACACGAAATATACGTATGATAATCCGCTTTATTATTCTTGTTCTCCCGTCCTTATCTTTTTATTTTAATAAGGAGAATAAGGGGTTTATTATGAGTTCCCCAAAAATTCGTTAGAATCTGATCCAACAGGAATTCATAGTCAAGTCAAAAATGGAGGTTCTCGGGAGATATAGAAATATACAACACTTCGATTCGATTTATTTTATTCTATATATAGGTTTTCATTACTTGAATTTTGATTCAAAGGAAAGAAACCATGTAGCTGAAATAATTCACTCAGAACACCCTTTAAAGGATTACGTGGTACGATTGAATCGAATAAGCCCTTATGGAATGAATACTCAGCCGCTTGTGAACCGTCGGGTACTGTCTTATTCAATGTTTGTTCAATTACTCTTTTACCCGCAAATGCAATGTAGGCATTGGGCTCGGCAATAATGATATCTCCCAACATACCAAAACTGGCTGTCACTCCACCGGTTGTAGGAGATGTAAGGATTGATACATAGAATAACTTTTTATTTGATTGATAATTATATGAAGCGGAAGATATT
>NC_050986.1:47500-55000 GCF_043159265.1 Tasmannia lanceolata | reverse complement strand
CACGGATCTAGGACCTATTCTTGTTCTTGTATTTGTAGAAAAGCCAGAGTTTCAAAAAGAAAGCTCTTCGGTAAGTTTCATTGTAAACATTGTAAAATAGACTAGACTTTTCTTCGTATAGCCGGCCTAGCAAAGGCAAAGCAAGTAGTTTAGTTATTTTTATCTTTCTGTACAATACTTATTTTTTTGTATCCCAACCTACTCCAATCCAATTGCTCATCATTTCAATTCTGTCGATTCTACCGATGCAGACTTTATGCAAGAAGATTAGGGGTCTGTTTGAACTTGGATGAGTTAGGAATCCAATCCCCCGACTGATCGCTCTTTGGTGGAACAACAACCCAAATTCATTGTTTCAGAAATAATGAATTGGTCCTAAATGTATCAACGTTTGTGCTCTCTTCTATTTCTATGAGTGTTTTTGGGGATTTGGTCTGTCGAATTGTTCGACAACGCGTGATTCCATCAGAGCTATCTTCTGTAGATAATTTATGATTCGGCCGACTCTACCATTGTGGTACGCTCCATTGTGTGGGTTTGCTTCAAACGAAACCTCTTTTGATTGTCACGAAACCTAACCCATTGGTTGGTCTTACTAGGTGTTATTACATTAATAAGTATTTCGAGTCATTCCAAATAGCGATTTTGGGTACTAGAAATGGGTCCGAAATAGGATGACTCTTTCAAGACTTTTAACTCGATTTAAATAACTCGATTGTTTCTGGGGGGTCCTGTCGGGATAGTACAGGTCAAAAGTATCTAATTGGGGTATAGGAACCCATGAGTTGTTCTATGTAAGGGTTCCTCATAATTCAACAGATTGAAGATTGAATCAAATCAATTAAGTATAAATCTGGGACAAGGAGAGAGTCTAATTGGTCGATGCATTCTGTTTCTGTTTATGTATTCATATCGAATCAATAGAAACAATGATTCTATACCCCGATCTTAATGAAAAGAATACACCAACGCCAACCGAGTAGAATATACCCTAAATCCCGAGCTAGGCATTCTACTACAAAAGAGAAAAAAAAATGAGCCAGACCTCTTCTTTGATTTTATTATATTATTATATTATATTCATTGAATATTTTCATTGAAAATGGAATATTTCCATTTTATTTTCACATAATTATAGATAATATAATTAATATTGAATTAATCTTTTTTTTATTCATTTTTGATGAAAATGAAAATATTCTTTCATTTATTTTTTTTTTTTATAGAAAACCCAAGGTAAAGTGAGAGAGTCTTATTTGTACAAGAACATAATATGTCTACACCATATCTAAATAGAATTGAAGAAAGGGTAAGTGGGATTCTATTGGATGAATCTTGAAACGAGGCATGACCCGCAGCAAACAAACTCAACTATGTGGTTCGATCAAAATTGTTGTTTCGACTAAGCAGTTATGGATGAATTGACAATTCCAATTTGAATCGACTAATTCGGTATATTCCACATTCATGAGAGTGCATCTATGTTTCTGCTTTACGAATATGATATTTTCTGGGCATTTCTAATAATATCAAGTCTTATTCCTATTTTAGCATTTCTAATTTCGGGAGTTTTAGCCCCGATTAGTGAAGGACCAGAGAAACTCTCTAGTTATGAATCGGGTATAGAACCAATGGGGGATGCTTGGTTACAATTCCGAATTCGCTATTACATGTTTGCTCTAGTTTTTGTTGTTTTTGATGTTGAAACGGTCTTTCTTTATCCATGGGCAATGAGTTTCGATGTATTGGGTGTATCTGTATTTATAGAAGCTTTCATTTTCGTGCTTATCCCAATTGTTGGTTCAGTTTATGCATGGCGAAAAGGAGCATTGGAATGGTCTTAGCTCCTGAATATTCAGACAATCAAAATCAAAAACAAAGAAAAGATTACATTGAGACAGTTATTAATTCTATTGAGTTTCCGTTACTTGACCAAACAACCCAAAATTCAGTTATTTCAACTACATCGAATGATCTTTCGAATTGGTCAAGACTCTCCAGTTTATGGCCGCTTCTCTATGGTACCAGTTGTTGCTTCATTGAATTTGCTTCATTAATAGGCTCGCGATTCGACTTTGATCGTTATGGATTGGTACCAAGATCGAGTCCTAGGCAAGCAGACCTCATTTTAACAGCCGGCACAGTAACAATGAAAATGGCGCCTTCCTTAGTGAGATTATATGAGCAAATGCCTGAACCAAAATATGTCATTGCGATGGGAGCTTGTACTATTACAGGAGGGATGTTCAGTACGGATTCTTATAGTACCGTTCGGGGAGTCGATAAGCTAATTCCTGTGGATGTCTATTTGCCGGGCTGCCCACCCAAACCAGAGGCAGTTATAGATGCTATAACGAAACTTCGTAAGAAAGTATCTCGAGAAATCTATGAAGATCGAATTGGGTCTCAACAGGAAAATCGATATTTTACTACCAATCACAAGTTTCATGTTGAACGCAGTACTCATACTGGAAATTACGATCAAGGATTACTCTATAAATCTCCATCTACTTCAGAAATACCTCCTGAAACTGAAACATCTTTCAAATACAAAAGTTCAGTATCTTCCCACGAATTAGTGAATTAGGCAGGATGCTTTTGTGCAGAATAACAAACAGCGGGTAAATCTTCATAAATTTCATCGTAAATGTGAAATACTCATACAAATACAAATGTGGGAGAGATCAAGAAGATGCAAGGTCGTTTATCTGCTTGGCTAGTCAAGCATGAGCTAGTGCATAGATCTTTGGGCTTCGATTACCAAGGAATAGAGACTTTACAAATAAAGCCCGAGGATTGGTACTCCATTGCTGTCATTTCATATGTATATGGTTACAATTATCTACGTTCCCAGTGTGCTTATGATGTAGCACCGGGCGGGTTGTTAGCTAGTGTGTATCATCTTACGAGAATACAGTATGGTGTGGATCAACCCGAAGAGGTATGCATAAAAGTATTTGCCCCAAGGAGGAATCCTAGAATCCCGTCTGTTTTCTGGATTTGGAAAAGTGCTGATTTTCAAGAACGGGAATCTTATGATATGTTGGGAATCTCTTATGAAAATCATCCACGCCTGAAACGTATCTTGATGCCTGAAAGTTGGATAGGCTGGCCCCTACGTAAGGATTATATTGCCCCCAATTTCTATGAAATACAAGATGCTCATTGAATGATAAGAAACTAATATTCACTTCTACGACTCCAGATATTCAAGGAATCTTTTTATGTTCTGTTCTAGATGAAACAGAATAACTGGACTCTCATCTCAGTATTATGAATGGGCTACTAAAGGGGCTTCATTGATATTCCCCAATTTGGAAGATATCCATTTCGGATGAGCAAAGCCAATAGGATGAATCAAAAGAGTTCTGCACCATGAACTTTGTACCGCGCACATCACTTAGATGGGCCCCGAAAAGTCACGTAGGAGGGAGTGAAGAAAGAGAAAGTGAAGAAATAGAATATGAAAGAAAATATGAAATTATGAACTCAAAATTCAGAAATGAAAAGGGGATCGGATTTTCTTTGTACTGTATCTGAAATGAATCCTGTCTATTCCTACCCTTCGATTCCTCTCTAGACTAGACTTTTGGGTTTTCAGCCAACTAACTTCAATTCAAATATGTATGAAGTATTAACATTCTTTTTGAGCGAGAGCAGGTACAGTATGAACAAACAAAAAAGAAGAGGGAACAGAATCTAATTCTTTTCTTTACCCATCAAAAAAAAAAAATGGGGGATCTAGATATATCCCTAGATGGATAAGTATGTATCATGATCTAGACTATTAACGAATAGAATATGGATCCCGATCCATATCGATTCATTTGTATGAGTATCTATTCGATATATTAACCACGTGCCAGGAACCAGATTTGAACTGGCGACACGAGGATTTTCAGTCCTCTGCTCTACCAGCTGAGCTATCCCGACCATCCCCGACGCATCATCCTACTAGAGGGCTTGGGTCTATGTCAATTAAAGGGACTCAAAAAACATTAGAAAATCTTACCTCAGCCTTGGAATTTCTTGGATCTTCAAAAAGAAGACTTTGTAAGTGTAAGAGTAATGATATGGACTGTGAATGATTCAATAATGGAGATTCCTTGCCATATATGTTCATTTGTACGTAGATCATATCTATCACAAGACTTGTGATAAGAGAGAAAGATTTCTGGTCGGATCCATTTGTGAAAGAGTAGAGTGAGTGAGAAACATAGCTAAGCTCATTTTGAACCACTGACGAAAAAAGAGGATAAATGGTTAGGGAATGGAATAAAATAGGCCTTTTTTTTTTTTTATTGGGGATAGAGGGACTTGAACCCTCATGATTTCAAAAGTCGACGGATTTTCCTCTTACTATAAATTTCATTGTTGTCGGTATTGACATGTAGAATGGGACTCTATCTTTATTCTCGTCCGATTAATCAGTTCTTCAAAAGATCTTTCAGACTCTGGAGTAAATGATTTGATCACTGAATCTTCGATTCTTCCTTTTGGAATCGATTTAATTTAGCAAGAATTCTGCAATTTTTCATATAAATAATCAAAAAATCCGGATTCGGGTCGTGATTAATCATTTGATATTTAAGTACGTCTATGTACTTAAATAAGGTCATCCTTTCTGGAGTTTTGATAGAAGGATTCCTCTACCAATGTAGTCAACCCCGTTCGTTAGAACAGCTTCCATTGAGTCTCTGCACCTATCCTTCTTTTGATTCTCGCTTTCTGAACCCTTGTTTTCAGAAAACTGGATTTGGCTCAGGATTGCCCATTTTTAATTCCAGGGTTTCTCTGAATTTGGAAGTTACCACTTAGTAGGTTTCCATACCAAGGCTCAACCCAATCAAGCCCGTAGCGTCTACCAATTTCGCCATATCCCCCTTATGAGATCTCGATCTCATTGTGATCCCATCCCCTTCTTTCATTTATGTTGGAACCATTGAATTCATTAGATACTGATTCCTATATCGAAAAAGTGTCTGCTCCTATTTTATTTCTTGCCCATCTTCTTTCATATCTATTGGAGGACCATTCCATTATTTGGTCCAATCAGAAATGATTCTATCATTGATGTATCTGCAATTCAATATGGATGGATATATCCCACATATAGATGTTCCCCCCCCTCTCATTTTTCCCGCGCAGTTTGGAATACTGGAACGGTCGATATTCATTCTTCTTTTTTTTTTTTTCGTCCTATCTCCTCCCTTTCCGAATGAAACAAAAGGAATATCTCAGTAGGATCTGGATTGCATCCTTATCTTATCCTTTCCTTAGGAACTACACTCTAATAGAAATAGAATTCATATAATCTGCTATAACTGCTATAACTAATAGTTATATTCTATTCTATATAGAATATAGAATTATTTCATATGTATATAGTATTATTTTGCGTTTTTTAAATTTGATTTGAATGAAAAAAAAAAAATTCTAGTGCTAGTGACTACTAATAAATGAAATAATCAAAAATAAATAATCAAAAATAAAATCAAAATTCATATTATATTAATATATTATATTAATAATTATTAATATTAATTAATATGTTATAATAATTTATAATAATTAATATTAATAATTATTAATAGCTAACTAAGATCCCAATAGTTTCCCGAATTCCTATTCACGCACTATTTCTGTTATATGAGCCCGCTTAGCTCAGAGGTTAGAGCACCGCATTTGTAATGCGGTGGTCATCGGTTCGATTCCGATAGTCGGCTTTCTCTATTTGTTCTATTTTTTTTTTTTTATCAGGATTGATCATCTTTCCTTGAGACCAAGGAATATTGAGAAGACCCCCCCCTTTTTTTTCTCCAAATGTCGGGTTACCGATCTATTATGTTATGTCGCGGGAACTTCCAACTATGAATAAAGAATAAAAAACGGATTGGAGCCGTTTGATCTATACAGAACAAATCAAGAAAAGGATCCTTAACTTCCCATATATACAATATACAAAATAATACGGATATTGATACAATTCATCTTATTCCTCTTTGTAGTACTTCAGTGGATTTAGCTTCGTTTATCGTTTAGTTCAGTATTAATTTAGGTTTATTCTGTAAAATGAAATTTCAATAAAATTAAGGAGTCTTTATGTCTCGTTACCGAGGGCCTCGTTTCAAAAAAATACGCCGTCTAGGGGCTTTACCGGGACTCACTAGGAAAAGACCTAGATCCGGAAGTGATCTTAGAAACCAATCGCGTTCCGGGAAAAGATCTCAATATCGTATTCGTCTAGAAGAAAAACAAAAATTGCGTTTTCATTATGGTCTGACAGAGCAACAATTACTTAGATATGTTCGTATTGCTGGGAAAGCCAAAGGGTCAACAGGTCAGGTTTTACTACAACTACTTGAGATGCGTTTGGATAACATCCTTTTTCGATTGGGTATGGCTTCGACCATTCCGGGAGCCAGGCAATTAGTTAATCATAGACATATTTTAGTTAATGGCCGTATAGTAGATATCCCAAGTTATCGCTGCAAACCCCAAGATATTATTACTATGAGGGATGAACAAAGATCCAGAGCTCTGATTCAAAATTATATGGATTCATCCCCCCACGAGGAGTTGGCAAAACATTTGAGTCTTTATTCATCCCAATATAAAGGATTAGTAAATCAAATAATAGATATTAAGTGGATCGGTTTGAAAATCAATGAGTTGCTAGTCGTAGAATATTATTCCCGTCAGACTTGAACCTAACTAAAATAACAAAGCTTTGGACAAGCCCCTTTTTTTTCTTTCGCCGAAGTAAATAGATCTAAGAGGTTTGATCCGGATTTTTCTCCCATTCACGTATTACAAATGGATCAGCGGTGAGATTTTTATTCCTTGTCCATTCTTTCCGTTCCGGTATTTTCCATACCACAGCAATTAGGAATAGAGAATCTATATCAAATAAAGTACGATTGGAATACTCGTATCAATTGTTATTTGATTTGATACATTGTAGTCGGTACCGTTGGTGAATTAGGTGAAGGTACGGAGAGAGAGGGATTCGAACCCTCGGTAAACAAAAGCCTACATAGCAGTTCCAATGCTACGCCTTGAACCACTCGGCCATCTCTCCTACATAATCTTATGATTATGACCCAGAAACCGAGTGAATAGCGAGTCATTCATATTATTGTATTATTGCAATACAGGTATGACCAATCAATTCTAAATAGAAAATAGAAAACTTTTCATTAAAGAAAGATCTTCCCTCGAGGATCGAGGGATAAAAAAACATTTTTTTTTCTTATCTTTTTCTTATCTTATTAAAAAGATTAAAAAAAAATAGATAGAATCTATCTATTCATGTTTGTCAAGAAGACGATCCCGTCTTATTCTTAGATTTATACTGGATTAAACCAATGAATTGGAACAAGTCAACTGACCCTATTTTATACTATGGTTACATTTAGACTATTATGGTTCCATAGGAATTCCAAAATTCCTTTCTAGTTTCAGATTTCTCAACAACAATTCCTCTCATGAGCTACCCCA
>NC_050986.1:2500-25000 GCF_043159265.1 Tasmannia lanceolata | reverse complement strand
TGACTCATGTGTGGTATTTTAAACGTCTTCCTAGTTATATCGCGAATCTTTTAGATAAACCCCTTAAGGAATTAGAAAGCCTAGTATACTGCGATGTGTGATTTGATCGAAATTATGAGTTTACAGATTCGGAATGAGAAACTGTCATCCCATTTAATCCGATTGGGATGCCCCTGGCTCTGACATGTCTCCTGGGAGAGGAAGAAGAAGAACATGAAGCTCAGAATTATGGGTGTATTCAATACTTCCAAATAAAGGGGGAATTGATCCATGGTCGATTCCGTAACATATAAATAGGAATTGCTAGCTGTACCTCGTGAAAAAAAAAAAGAATTCTTTCTTGGAATTAGCCACTCCATTTCTTTTAGAAATAAATTCTGTTTTCTGTTCAAGTAAACAAATATGACATGGTTACAGGAATCTATCCATCGCATATATGCTTCAAGGGACATCATAGCATAACCGTCGAGGTGAAGTAGGGACCTAAAAGATCGAATGGAACGATACATAGACAAGTAAATCCCTTATGAGTTCCAAGGTATTCCTTTAAGGGGATTCATCATTCGAGGGGACGTAGGCTACTCAACAATTTCACATTTTATTTATGTCGTAATTGAATAATGAATAAGTAATTCCGAAAATAAAATATAAAGTAAAAATGAATCAATGAAATATAGGTTGGTTCTCACTGGGAACTTGAGTAAGGAGTAGATTTTTATGGGGGTTTCTAGAACAAAATTTGAAAGTGAGACCCCCTTTATTTATTATTTATTTGGTGTAACTACTTGAGCCGGATGAGAGGAAACCTTCATGTCCGGTTTTTAAGGGGGGGATCCTATAGGAACCTATCCCAATTTTTCTTTTGCTAGGCCCATAGTTAAAAAACCGACTTTCTTACGATTACGAGGTTCATTCGAATATGAAATACAATCCCGGAAATATAGCATCCCACTTTTTTTTACTACCCAAGGCTTCGATACATTTCGAAATCGAGAAATCTCTACTGGAGCAAGTGCTATCAGAGAACAATTAGCCGATCCAGATTTGCGAATTATTACAGATCATTCATTGGTGGAATGGAAGGAATTAGGGGAAGAAAGGTACACTGGGAATGAATGGGAAGATAGAAAAGTTGGAAGAAGAAAGGATTTTTTGGTTAGACGCATGGAATTAGCTAAGCATTTTGTTCGAACAAATGTAGAACCAGAACGGATGGTTTTGTGCCTATTACCAGTTCTTCCTCCGGAGTTGAGACCAATCATTCAGATAGATGGGGGTAAACCAATGAGTTCGGATATTAATGAACTCTATCGAAGAGTTATCTATCGGAACAATACTCTTACCGATCCATTAACAACAAGTAGATCTACGCCAGGGGAATCAGTAATGTGTCAGGAGAAATTGGTACAAGAAGCCGTAGATACACTTCTTGATAATGGGATCCGCGGGCAACCAATGAGGGATGGTCATAATAAAGTTTACAAGTCGTTTTCAGATGTAATTGAAGGCAAAGAGGGAAGATTTCGTGAGACTCTACTTGGTAAACGGGTCGATTATTCGGGGCGTTCCGTCATTGTCGTGGGCCCTTCGCTTTCATTACATCGATGTGGATTACCTCGAGAAATAGCAATAGAACTTTTCCAGACATTTGTAATTCGTGGTCTAATCAGACAACATATTGCTTCCAACATAGGGATTGCAAAAAGTAAAATTCGGGAAAAAGAACCAATTGTATGGGAAATACTTCAAGAAGTTATGCAAGGGCACCCCATATTGCTGAATAGAGCACCCACCCTGCATAGATTAGGCATACAGGCGTTCCAACCTATTTTAGCGGAGGAACGTGCTATTTGTTTACATCCATTAGTTCGTAAGGGATTCAATGCAGACTTTGATGGGGATCAAATGGCTGTTCATGTACCTTTATCTTTGGAAGCTCAAGCAGAGGCTCGTTTACTTATGTTTTCTCATATGAATCTCTTGTCTCCAGCTATTGGGGATCCCATTTCCATACCAACCCAAGATATGCTTATTGGACTCTATGTATTAACCATCGGAAATCGTCGAGGTATTTGTGCAAATAGGTATAATCCATGGAATCGCAGAAACTATCAAAATGAAACAGTTTACGAGTATAATAATAACTATAAGTATACGAAAGAAAAAGAACCCTATTTTTGTAGTTCCTATGATGCACTTGGAGCTTACCGGCAGAAACGAATCAATTTAGATAGTCCTTTGTGGCTCCGGTGGCGACTAGATCAACGTTTCATTGCCCCAAGAGAAGTGCCCATCGAAGTTCAATATGAATCTTTGGGTACCTATCATGAGATTTATGGGCACTATCTACTAGTAAGAAGTGTCAAAAAAGAAATCCTTTGTATATACATTCGAACCACCGTTGGTCATATTTCTTTTTATCGAGAAATAGAAGAAGCCATACAGGGGTTTTGCCGAGCCTACTCATAAGGTACCTAAGCTAAGTAATTATGTGATACGATACCTTGTGAATTCGGGTCTCTACGGTTCAACCGGTATCCTAATTCCTGAATTGATACGTGAATCAAGATAGAGGAAAGGAAGTCTTCGAATCACTGACTCAAACCTATTGTCGAATCCTACTCAACAGAATATGGAGGTACTTATGGCGGAACGGGCCGATCTGGTCTTTCACAATAAAGTGATAGATGGAACTGCCATGAAACGACTTATTAGTCGATTAATAGATCACTTCGGAATGGCATATACATCACACATACTGGATCAAGTAAAGACTATGGGTTTCCAGCAAGCCACTGCTACATCCATTTCATTAGGAATTGATGATCTTTTAACAATACCTTCTAAGGGATGGCTAGTCCAAGATGCTGAACAACAAAGTTTGATTTTGGAAAAGCACCATCATTATGGGAATGTACACGCGGTAGAAAAATTACGTCAATCCATTGAGATATGGTATGCTACAAGTGAATATTTGAGACAAGAAATGCATCCTAATTTTAGGATGACGGATCCTTCTAATCCAGTCCATATAATGTCCTTTTCGGGAGCTCGGGGAAATGCATCTCAGGTACACCAATTAGTCGGTATGAGAGGATTAATGTCGGATCCCCAAGGACAAATGATTGATTTACCCATTCAAAGCAATTTACGCGAAGGACTTTCTTTAACGGAATATCTCATTTCTTGCTACGGAGCTCGCAAAGGAGTTGTGGATACTGCTGTACGAACATCAGATGCTGGATACCTCACGCGTCGACTTGTTGAAGTAGTTCAACACATTGTTGTACGTAGAACAGATTGTGGCACTATCCGAGGTATTTCCGTGAGTCCTCGAAATGGGATGACGGAAAAAATGTTGATCCAAACACTAATTGGTCGTGTATTAGCAGACGATATATATATGGGTCTACGATGCATTGCCGCTCGAAATCAAGATATTGGGGTTGGGCTTGTCAATCGATTCATAACCTTTCGAGCACAATCAATATATATTCGAACCCCCTTTATTTGCAGGAGTACATCTTGGATCTGTCGATTATGTTATGGTCGGAGTCCCACTCATGGTGACCTGGTCGAATTGGGAGAAGCAGTAGGTATCATTGCGGGTCAATCAATTGGGGAACCAGGGACTCAACTAACATTAAGAACTTTTCATACCGGTGGAGTATTCACAGGTGGTACTGCAGAACATGTACGAGCCCCCTCTAATGGAAAAATAAAATTCAATGAGGATTTGGTTCATCCCACACGTACACGTCATGGGCATCCTGCTTTTCTATGTTATATAGACCTGTATGTCACTATTGAGAGTCAGGATATTCTACATAATGTGAATATTCCACCAAAAAGTTTTCTTTTAGTTCAAAATGATCAATATGTAGAATCAGAACAAGTGATTGCCGAGATTCGCGCTGGAACATCCACTTTCAATTTTAAAGAGAGAGTTCGAAAACATATTTATTCTGACTCAGAGGGAGAAATGCACTGGAGTACCGATGTGTACCATGCACCTGAATATACATATGGTAATGTTCATCTCTTACCTAAAACAAGTCATTTATGGATATTATCGGGGGGTCCGTGCAGATCTAGTATAGTGCCTTTTTCGCTCCACAAGGATCAAGATCAAATGAACATTCATTCTCTTTCTGTCGAACAGAGAGAGAGTTCTGACCTCTCAGTGACTAATGATCGAGTGAGACACAAATTGTTTAGTTCAGATCCTTCCGGTAAAAAAGAGGGAAAGATTCTTGATTATTCAGGACCTGCTCGAATCATATCCAATGGTCGTTGGAATTTCATATATCCTGCCATTCTCCACGAGAATTCTGATTTATTGGCGAAAAGGCGAAGAAATAGATTCATCATCCCATTCCAATATGATCAAGAACGAGAGAAAGAACTAATGCCTCGTTCTGGTATCTCGATTGAAATACCCATAAATGGTATTTTACGTAGAAATAGTATTCTTGCTTATTTCGACGATCCCCGATACAGAAGAAGCAGTTCAGGAATTACTAAGTATGGGACTGTAGAAGTGGATTCAATCGTCAAAAAAGAGGATTTGATTGAGTATCGAGGAGCAAAGGAATTTAGTCCGAAATACCAAATGAAAGTAGATCGATTTTTTTTCATTCCCGAAGAAGTGCATATCTTACCTGGCTCTTCGTCCATAATGGTACAGAACAATAGTATCATTGGAGTCGATACACGAATCACTTTAAATACAAGAAGCCGCGTAGGTGGATTAGTCCGAGTGGAGAGAAAAAAAAAAAGGATTGAACTGAAAATCTTTTCTGGAGATATCCATTTTCCTGGAGAGACAGATAAGATCTCCCGGCACAGCGGCATCTTGATACCACCAGGAACGGGAAAAAAAAATTCTAAGGAATCAAAAAAATTACAAAATTGGATCTATGTCCAACGGATCACACCTACCAAGAAAAAGTATTTTGTTTCGGTTCGATCCGTAGTCACATATGAAATAGCTGATGGTATCAATTTAGCAACGCTTTTTCCCCAGGATCTGTTGCAAGAAAGGGATAATGTGAAATTCCGAGTTGAAAATTATATCCTTTATAGAAATGGCAAACCAATTCGAGGAATTTATTACACAAGTATTCAATTAGTTCGTACTTGTTTAGTATTGAATTGGGACCAAGACCGAAATGGTTCTATAGAAAAGGTTCAGGCTTCCATTGTTGAAGTCAGGGCAAATGATCTGATTCGAGATTTCATAAGAATTGACTTAGTGAAGTCCCCTATTTCGTATATCGGAAAAAGGAATGATATGGCGGGTTCGGGATTGATCCCAGATAATGGATCAGATCACACCAATATCAATCCTTTTTATTCCAAGGCGAGGAGGATTCAATCACTTACCCAACATCAAGGAACTATTCGTACGTTGCTGAATAGAAATAAGGAATGCCAATCTTTTCTAATTTTGTCATTATCCAATTGTTCTCGAATTGGTCCATTCAACGGTTCTAAATCTCACAATGTGACAAAAGAATCAATTCAAATTAAAGAGGATCCCATGATTCCGATTAGGAATTCGTTGGGTCCCTTAGGGACTGTACCTAAAATTGCGAATTTTTATTCACCTTACTATTTAATAACTCATAATCAGATCTTGTTAAATAAATATTTGCTACTTGACAATTTAAAACAGACTTTACAAGTACTTAAATATTATTTAATGGATGAAAATGGGAGAATTTATAATCCCTATCCATGCAGGAACATCATTTTTCATCCATTCGATTTGACTTGGTGCTTTCTCCATCACGATTATTGTGAGAAGACATCCAAAATAATTGTCCTCGGACAGTTTATTTGTGAAAATGTATGTATATCCAAATATGGACCACAGATAAAATCTGGTCAAGTTCTAATTGTTCATGTTGACTCCTTAGTCATAAGATCAGCTAAGCCTCATTTGGCCACCCCAGGGGCAACCGTTCATGGTCATTATGGAGAAATCCTTTACGAAGGGGATACATTAGTTACATTTATATATGAAAAATCGAGATCGGGTGATATAACGCAAGGTCTTCCAAAAGTGGAACAAGTGTTAGAAGTGCGTTCGATTGATTCAATATCGATGAACCTAGAAAAGAGGGTTGAGGGTTGGAACGAACATATAAAAAGAATTCTTGGAATTCCGTGGGAATTCTTGATTGGTGCTGAGCTAACCATAGCGCAAAGTCGTATCTCTTTGGTTAATAAGATCCAAAGGGTTTATCGATCCCAGGGGGTGCAAATCCATAATAGGCATATAGAGATTATTGTACGTCAAATAACATCAAAAGTGTTGGTTTCAGAAGATGGAATGTCTAATGTTTTTTCACCCGGAGAACTAATAGGATTGTTTCGAGCGGAACGAACAGGGCGTGCTTTGGAAGAAGCGATCTGTTACCGAGCCATCTTATTGGGAATTACCAGGGCATCTCTGAATACTCAAAGTTTCATATCCGAAGCAAGTTTTCAAGAAACTGCTCGAGTTTTAGCAAAAGCCGCTCTACGAGGTCGTATTGATTGGTTGAAAGGCCTGAAAGAGAACGTTGTTCTGGGGGGGATGATACCTGTTGGTACCGGATTCAAGGGATTAGTGCACCGTTCAAGGCAAGACAACAACATTCCCTTGGAAATCAAAAAGAAGAATCTATTCGAGGGGGAAATTAGAGATATTTTGTTCCACCACAGAGAATTATTTGGTTCTTACATCCCAAATAATTTCCATAATACACCAGAACAATAATTTACGGGATTTCATGATTCCTAAGAGCAAATTGATTCTTTTCTTTTAACTTTAATTATATGGTATGGTCCGGTCTTTTTATTGGGTAATAAAGATAATAACGAATAGAAAGGAATTAATCACTTGGACCATGTATCAAGGGTCAATCTCCGGGAGAAGGTTCCGTCGGAACAATTATTTATTTCAGGGTACCTCGTCTCTTAAAAAAAAAAAAAAGAGAAAGTGTGGGGAAAAATGACAAGAAGATATTGGAACATTAATTTAGAAGAGATGATGGAAGCAGGAGTTCATTTTGGTCATGGTACTAGGAAATGGAATCCTAGAATGGCACCTTACATCTCTGCAAAGCGTAAAGGTATTCATATTACAAATCTTACTAGAACTGCTCGTTTTTTGTCAGAAGCCTGTGATTTAGTTTTTGATGCAGCAAGTAGGGGAAAACACTTCTTAATAGTTGGTACCAAAAATAAAGCAGCTGATTCAGTAGCATCAGCTGCAATAAAGGCTCGGTGTCATTATGTTAATAAAAAATGGCTCGGTGGTATGTCAACGAATTGGTCCACTACAGAAACGAGACTTCATAAGTTTAGGGATTTGAAAGCGGAACAAAAGGCGGGGAAACTCAACCGTCTACCGAAAAGAGATGCAGCAATGTTGAAGAGACAATTATCTCACCTGCAAACATATTTGGGTGGGATCAAATATATGACGGGCTTACCCGATATTGTAATCATCGTTGATCAGCAAGAAGAATATACGGCTCTTCGAGAATGTCTCACTTTAGGGATTCCGACGATTTGCTTAATCGATACAAATTGTAACCCGGATCTCGCAGATATTTCTATTCCAGCCAACGATGACGCTATAGCGTCAATCCGATTGATTCTTAACAAATTAGTATCCGCAATTTGTGAGGGTCGTTCTAGCTATATAAGAAATCGTTGATTAATAATAAGATAAGCCAATGACTTTTTGAACCCCATAGATTGATTTAATCGGTTACTATTTCTGAATCTCAAAAAAGAGATCAAAATCACTGGGGATATTATGTGATTACTTGGTATCCTAAATATACGATTTAAAGTAGTCGAGTCGAGAAAGAGAGGGTTGAATCAAAATAATTCTTTTTTAAGTTCTATTTCTGTCAGAGGGCAATATGAATGTTCTACCATGTTCCATCAACACACTCAAAGGGTTATACGATCTATCCGGTGTGGAAGTAGGCCAACATTTCTATTGGCAAATAGGGGGTTTCCAAGTCCATGCCCAAGTACTTATCACTTCTTGGGTCGTAATTGCTATCTTATTAGGTTCAGCCACTATAGCTGTTCGGAACCCACAAACCATTCCAACTAACAGTCAGAATTTCTTCGAATATGTACTTGAATTCATTCGAGACTTGAGCAAAACTCAGATTGGAGAAGATTATGGTCCTTGGGTTCCTTTTATTGGAACTATGTTCCTATTTATTTTTGTTTCTAACTGGTCAGGTGCTCTTTTACCTCGGAAAATCATACAGTTACCTCATGGGGAGTTAGCTGCACCCACGAATGATATAAATACTACTGTTGCTTTAGCTTTACCCACGTCAGTGGCATATTTCTATGCGGGTCTTACTAAAAAGGGATTGGGCTATTTCGGTAAATACATTCAACCAACTCCAATACTTTTACCAATTAACATCCTAGAAGATTTCACAAAACCTTTATCACTTAGTTTTCGACTTTTCGGGAATATATTGGCTGATGAATTAGTAGTTGTTGTTCTTGTTTCTTTAGTACCTTTAGTGGTTCCTATACCTGTCATGTTTCTTGGATTATTCACAAGCGGGATTCAAGCTCTTATTTTTGCGACTTTAGCCGCGGCTTATATAGGTGAATCCATGGAGGGTCATCATTGACTAGCTTCCAAAATAGTCTTGTTTTTTTTTTTTTTTTTTGAAAAAAAAAAAACAAGACTATCCCAACTCATGGGTGGCTCAAGATAATCTACTTGGGGAACATGATGGATATCTACAAATATGGTAGATACGATTTAGAGTAGGGTCAATAAAGATGTACGATATTAGGGAATTAAAAAAAAAAAAGGAAAGAGATCGAAAAGATCTTTTTTCCTAAGATTCCCGTTTGGTCCATTTACGTCATACCTCTCCAATTGATATTCTATTTATATCAGTCAATTACGATTACGGTATTACGATTCATAATTTGAATAAGAAAGAATTGTTATGTTATCTGTTTCCGACGTGTGCCTAAACAAAAAAACTATGTTCTATCAATTCAATGGTTGACAAAAATTGTCTGCAATTGGATCAATCAAATCTTGATATGGATATGGAATGGTTCGGGCTGATGAATCCATCCGTTTATATCAATGCGCAATAATGATAAAGAAAAGGAAGAGAAAAGTTTACAAACAAATAAGATTCAGAAAAAGGTAGGTTAGGGAGGTTGAGCTGGGTATATGTAATGGCTATAATTCAATCCCTGTGTATGTTTCGAAGAATGATTCTATAATCCAATTCAATATAAGATACGAATGGTTTACGTTATGGAAGAAACATATGTATATGTGATATTAGATATTCACGAGTTATATATGGACTATCCATATATATTATTTCCCATCCCACTGAAGTTAGATGGATTCCAACGGAAGGACTTCCGTTTCATCTTTGGCTGTGGATTGAATGAATAAACAGATGAAGTTAAGGATATAGAAGAGAAAGAGCGAAGAATTGAAAGAGTGGTTCGGAACAAAGAAATGGAAGAACTAGAATCGTATGACTTTACAAAGACTCCATGGATAGGAACTAAAAACGAGATATTGAAGCAGTTATGATGATTCAGTAATATCATCACTTCAATTTGGAGTTCTTAGTTACTTCGACCCGATGGATCTTAGTGATGGAATAATAAGTCATAATTCAGTGATTGTATCATTAACCATTTCTTTATTTTGGTGCGAGGAGCTTACCATGAATCCACTGATTTCTGCCGCTTCCGTTATTGCTGCTGGATTGGCCGTAGGGCTTGCTTCAATTGGACCTGGAGTTGGTCAAGGTACTGCTGCGGGCCAAGCTGTAGAAGGTATTGCGAGACAACCAGAAGCAGAGGGTAAAATACGAGGTACTTTATTGCTTAGTCTGGCTTTTATGGAAGCTTTAACAATTTACGGACTGGTCGTGGCATTAGCGCTTTTATTTGCGAATCCTTTTGTTTAATCCTATAAATGTGAAAAATACGTACTTATTTTTTTCTTATTTGATTGCCGTGAACTTGCCGCTTGCTTCTTCGAATTATATCAACACTTTACTCCTACAACCACTTATTCGTTGAGACAATACCCCACCCCAGGGAAAAGGCTGATTTGAGGATGAGGAATTAGTAGATCCACTCGCTTTCTTCCTTTCCATCCTTAATGGAACCCTTTTTTTTTTTTTCACTTTTAGGAAGCGTTGTAACAAACGAGGTATTTCGCAATTGGCATGAGACCCGGGACCTCATATTAATAAGTATTTTATTGGATTGGGAACTTCAATTGAAATAATAATAAAGAATAAATGAAATTTCAAAATGAAATGAATCTATTTTATAAATAAATTCATATTTATAAATAAGTAAATAAATAAAAAGAAATCAATCAAAAGTGGGGCGAAATTATACAATAAAGAAAACTCTGTTCAATTAATTTTGTTAGTCCTATCTATAAGAGGAGAGCATATGAAAAATGTAACCGATTCTTTCGTTTCCTTGGGTCACTGGTCATACGCCGGGAGTTTCGGGCTTAATACCGATATTTTAGCAACAAATCCAATAAATCTAAGTGTAGTGCTTGGTGTATTGATCTTTTTTGGAAAGGGAGTGTGTGCGAGTTGTGTATTTCAAGAATAGGCTGGATCCAACCAGCTGCACTTATTTACTTATTTATTTATAAATAGGAAAGTTATAACTAGGAAAGAAAGGTGCACGATCTCAACGAATTACTTCTGAATAAATTCAGAAATCATATGTAAGAACCATAGCATTTCGTGACTCATTGGTAAATCGACTTTGATTCTCTATCAACCAATAATGTGGGACCATTAACATGGTTAAAGCTAAACCGTTTGAAGTCCAGGCACAACATGGTACTCTTTCTACCACTACGTTAGTACGGATATGGTTTAAAAATGAATAGAATAGTTGGCAATTTATCTGATATAGAACACTCATATCAATAAAATGATTTGAACCATTTATTGAAAAATGAAAAAAAAAAACAAATGGGTGCCTCGCCCCCTTTTTGTATCCAACGCTAAATCGACGGCCTGTGTATAAAATAAGAAGAATTCTTTGGATTTGAAGAAAAAAAAAAATAAACAACTTTGCTGACAATTACAGATTTTTTGTCTGGTCGGAAGAGTCCTCCGAATATTCTGTTCTGGTCTTGTATCAGTTTCGATATCGTGGAATACGAACAGAGAAGAGAGGGCAGGCTCATTACATTAAAAGATATGGGAATGCCCATTAAGTAACTGAGCGTGAGAGCCAAATGAATTGAAAGATTCATGTTTGGTTCGGGAAGAGATCATGGAAGTTTAGTTGTGAAATGAATGGGAAGATAATCTACTTTCATTAAGTGATTTATTAGATAATCGAAAACAGAGGATCTTGAGTACTATTCGAAATTCAGAAGAACTACGTGGAAGAGCCATTGAGCAGCTCGAAAAAGCCCGGGCTCGCTTACGGAAAGTGGAAATGGAAGCAGATGAGTTTAGAATGAATGGATACTCTGAGATAGAACGAGAAAAAGAGAATTTGATTAATGCTACTTATAATAATTTGGAACGATTAGAAAATTTCAAAAATGAAACCATTAGTTTTGAAGAACAACGAGCAATCAATCAGGTACGACAACGAGTGTTCCAGCAAGCCTTACAAGGAGCTCTAGGAACTCTGAATAGTTGTTTGAACAGTGAGTTACATTTACGCACCATCAGTGCTAATATTGGCATGCTCGGGGCCATGAAAGAAATAACTGATTAGCCCTTCCACTGTAGGCATTATTTTTTTTTCTCGCTTTGCTTCCGAAAAAGAATTAAGAGACACTAATGGTAACCCTTCGAGTCGACGAAATTAGTAATATTATCCGTGAACGTATTGAACAATATAATAGAGAAGTCACGATTGTGAATACCGGCACCGTACTTCAAGTAGGCGACGGTATTGCTCGTATTCATGGTCTTGATCAAGTAATGGCAGGGGAATTAGTAGAATTTGAAGAGGGTACCATAGGCATTGCTCTGAATTTGGAATCAAATAATGTTGGTGTTGTATTAATGGGTGACGGTTTGATGATACAAGAGGGAAGTTCTGTAAAAGCAACAGGAAGAATTGCTCAGATACCAGTGAGCGAGGCTTATTTAGGTCGTGTTATAAATGCTCTGGCTAAACCTATTGATGGGAGAGGTGAAATTTCAGCTTCTGAATCTCGGTTAATTGAATCTCCCGCTCCGGGTATTATTTCGAGACGTTCCGTATATGAGCCTCTTCAAACGGGGCTTATTGCTATTGATTCGATGATCCCTATAGGACGCGGTCAGCGAGAATTAATTATTGGGGACAGACAGACCGGGAAAACAGCAGTAGCCACAGATACTATTCTCAATCAAAAAGGGCAAAATGTAATATGTGTTTATGTAGCTATTGGTCAAAAAGCATCTTCCGTGGCTCAGGTAGTGACTACTTTCCAAGAACGAGGGGCGATGGAATACACTATTGTGGTAGCCGAAACGGCGGATTCGCCTGCAACATTACAATACCTCGCGCCTTATACAGGAGCGGCTCTGGCTGAATATTTTATGTACCGTGAACGACATACTTCAATAATTTATGACGATCTCTCCAAACAAGCACAAGCTTATCGCCAAATGTCTCTTCTATTAAGAAGACCACCCGGTCGCGAAGCTTATCCAGGAGATGTTTTTTATTTGCATTCACGCCTTTTGGAAAGAGCCGCTAAATCAAGTTCTCGTTTAGGTGAAGGAAGTATGACCGCTTTACCCATAGTTGAGACTCAATCTGGGGACGTTTCGGCTTATATTCCTACTAATGTGATTTCCATTACAGATGGACAAATATTCTTATCTGCCGATCTATTCAATGCTGGAATCCGTCCTGCTATTAATGTGGGTATTTCGGTCTCCAGAGTAGGATCCGCAGCTCAAATTAAAGCCATGAAACAGGTAGCTGGTAAATCAAAATTGGAACTGGCTCAATTCGCAGAGTTAGAAGCCTTTGCACAATTCGCTTCTGATCTCGATAAAGCCACTCAGAATCAGTTGGCAAGAGGTCAACGATTACGCGAGTTGCTCAAACAATCTCAATCAGCCCCTCTCACGGTGGAAGAACAAATACTTACTATTTATACTGGGGCGAATGGGTATCTTGATCCGTTAGATATTGGACAGGTAAAGAAATTTCTCGTTCAGTTACGTACCCACTTAAAAACAAACAAACCTCAGTTCCAAGAAATCATATCTTCTACCAAGACATTCACCGAACAAGCAGAAGCCCTTTTGAAGGAAGCTATTCCGGAACAGATGGAACTGTTTATACTTCAGGAACAAACATAAAGAAATTGATCACTCTGAGTACAAGAGGAAAGGAATCGTTGAGAAGTGTTTCCGGTTCGAATCATTCAAAATATCTTTCTTGGCATAGCAATCTACAAAAATAGATGGAAATAAATTGCGTCCAATAGGATTTGAACCTATACCAAAGGTTTAGAAGACCTCTGTCCTATCCATTAGACAATGGGCGCTTTGCTTTTCATTCCGATTTTCTTCTTTCGCATTCTTGCTTTCCTATCGCCCGTTCCGATAAACGAATTGTATTGTATGTGAGAGATTTTAGGGAATAAAGAAAAGATGCATATCCAAATCAACGATGCACGTATAATAATAATAATAATTAATATGGAGCGGGTAGCGGGAATCGAACCCGCATCGTTAGCTTGGAAGGCTAGGGGTTATAGTCGACGTCGATTCATCATTTTTAACGTCTCTAATTCAAAACCGAACATGAAACTTTGGTTTCATTCGGCTCCTTTATGGAATATAGATGGATTCCCAGATCTAAGGCGTAAACGAAACTAAAAAAAAAAGAGAAAATATTTACGATACGATGTGTGGAAAAAGGGGAGTCATCGCAAATCCGAATTCAAAGAAAAAATTCGATCCATAACATCTATGTCAGTTTTTCTGTATGAATATGAATGCATACAAAACAACTCACTTTCTAGATGATCCCTCTAGAAGAGGGGATTTTTAAAAATACTTCTAGTTACTTCGTTCCCTATTTCTACTCGCGAGAATCCTGAGGAAAAGAATTTTCTTCCGCCGAGCTGAAACAATATGTCGACGACTCTAGTAAACCAAAGTCATCGTTTAATAGCTATTTGGCTTCAACCTCCTCCCCCCCAAAAAGTGGAAGATCTAGTTACGATTAGAAATAAACTTTTGTATCTTCATCCATAGATCCTTTACTCATACTCATTCAAAAGGAACGGTTGATCCAACTCAAAAAAAAAAAATTATGTTTCGCGATTCCATAATCCAATTTGCTTATTCAAATTATAATTTACCTTTGGATACAAATCACGAGAATGTATATTCTTCCTCAAACGTGGCGTTGAGAGGTAAAGGATTAAACCCTTTTAAGAAATAAAGTTTTTGATCGGAATAGGAAAAAACCGAAAGAACCTTTAACTATTTCAGTTGTTAATAGAACGAATCACACTTTTACCACTAAACTATACCCGCTACAATATGATTATTGTATATGAATGTACCGTTTGTCCAACAAAACAAGGGAGTAAAACGTAATCAAGATAGTATCAGAATCATGAAAATTGGAGTGCTGATGTGTTCCAGGGGGAAGGCTTGATGAAATAGGAGAAGAGAATGGGGGCTCATTTAAATAACAAGTTATATCTTTTCTTTTGCTGGTGGAGTTATTACTGACAGTCCCGGCCTGAAAGATCCATTTAAGTCGGAACATAAGATTGAGTTAAGTTGCGCAAGAATCCATAGCTCCATTTTTTTTTTTTCAACTTCTTCCTCGAGTCTTTCAAGCAAAGAAACGATTTTCTCAAAAAAATAAAAATAAAGAAGGAGAGTTTGAATTTGAGTCTTATCTTTTTTCGAAGCTATTCCTTTCTTCCCTATTCATTCACCTGTCCGATCTTCTGAATTGGGGTCAATTAGATCTAGTAAAAAATCATAGTATTCATTTTGTTTGTGTTTGTGGACTCAAGTGTTCAAACAAAGCTTGTCCCTTGAAGAAATAAATGAGTTCTAATAGAAATGGAATATGTATGTTTTTTTATTCCAGTAGGTAAATCGAGAAAAGGAAAAAGAAAAAATAATAAGAAATGAAACTCCTATCATAGGAATGGAAATAGTCCTTCTTGCTCTTGTTGCTGCTTCAATAACAATTTGGTTTTCAAATCAGAAAAATCATTTGATCCATGATTCATTGGAACAAAAGAAGGAACGGCCTGGCTAGGTACTGTACTGGCCAGGCCGGGGGAATAAAAGAACCCTTCGGACGAAATCAAAGACGTACTCTTTCTATTGGAGATATCTGTTTCGAATCGTTATCCAAATTGAATTGCGGATAAAATTCGTATATATATAGTAAGTATAATATAGTAAGTATAAATAAATGTATAAAATAAATAAATAAAGATAATTCGTATATATATAGTAAGTATAATATAGTAAGTATAAATAAATGTATAAAATAAATAAATAAAGATAAAGAAAGACTTTGATCAATATTTACTTCAGGCGTCGCATATGAATTATCTTTTTGTAATTGGGAGAGATGGCTGAGTGGACTAAAGCGACGGATTGCTAATCCGTTGTACGAGCTGTTCGTACCGAGGGTTCGAATCCCTCTTTCTCCGTTCCCTCGGATCACTTGAGATTTATCTTTCGAATTCGAAAAAATATCAAGTCCTTTATCATAGTTAAATGTCTGGAATAGAGAAAAGCATAGGAAAATGCAGAAATCAAGCAAGGAAATAATGAAAAATCTCTGATTTTTTTATTCCTCACGTCCAGGATTACGTCCTGGATCATTAGATAGGAATCCGAAGATGAAGAGAGAAACAAAGAATATCACTACTGTGTAAACGAAGAGTTTGAGAGTAAGCATTGCACAATCTCCAAGATCATTTTTTTTTTGTTTTTTGCAAAGGAAATAAGGGAATAGATTCTCTATTTTTGTACCACATATCCTTGACACCAAGAAAAGAAATGAAAAAGTGGTTTCTAGAAAAGAAAGGAATTTGCAGGAATTCCTTTGTAATAAGATTCGAATTCCTTTGTTACCAAAATTATCTTGTCATACCCCAATTAGGTATTATGGGGTACCATAATGGGGTCTTTGACCCCTGGAACTGGAAGGGCATAATGCGGAAATTAGGTGATCCAGATTCATCGCGGCTATCAAAAAGCAAAAGAATTTCAATCTTTGAATCGAGGGTTCATAATGTAAGACTTATCTGATCTTATCAATTGTTATGTTAGAGTTGAATTTATTTTATCGAATAAATCATGAATATGAATGTTTCTAGGACAGTATTAAAGATCTCATCGAAAACTTACAGCAGCTTGCCAAACAAGGGCTAAGAGAAAAAAGAGCACAGGTATGACTGGCATAAAATCTATGATTGGATTGAAAAAAGCATAAGCTTCGGGCAATTTGGCGAAGAAAAAGCTACTCGAATGAAGGGCAGAATTAAGACAGATACAGATCAAACTAAAGATATTAAGCATAAGAAATATTTCGTTCTTGGAGATAATTTCATTTTTATTGAGTTATTGATATAAGGGAAAAATTAAGAAAGAAGAGAAGACAAAAAATCCTTCTTTCTTTTTCTTTGAACTTCCCCCAATCAAAAATCCTTCAATTCTCAAATGAGAATAGAAGGAATCATACTTTCATACAATATCTTAATTGACTTATATGGAATGATCAATGAATTCATTTTCATTCTACATTTACACGTATAGAATCCTAGCAACAACCTATTCCATAGATATTTGGGCTGGAATTGACGAATAACCAATAACAATATTAGTGTTTATTAGTGTCGAATTGAAATCTAAATGGGGCGTGGCCAAGTGGTAAGGCAGCGGGTTTTGGTCCCGTTACTCGGAGGTTCGAATCCTTCCGTCCCAGACCGCTTCTATCAAAACAAAGATTGTTCTCTTTAACAATCTTCTGTTTAAGAGTATAAGGTATAAGGTTGGATACAATATGATCCAATCTTTCTTTCTGAGTTCTAATGATTCTTCTATGAATCATAGATTCCTTTCGATTTCCAATTGTAAGAAAAAGAATCGAGTATAAATTGCGGATGGAAATAAACATCTTTTACCTTTTTGATATTAGGTAGGATGGGAACATAGATCAAAGTTGAATTAAAAAAAAAAATGGGATGGGCCGTTCAGTGTATGCCCGTCCCGCTCTACTCATATTCATATTGGGGTAAGTTAGTCACTTATAGAAACTTTATGCCCATCTATTATATTTTGATTCTCACATGATGCATTCTAAGTTGAAATGCGAAAGATAAGATCTCTATTTTTTCGAAACTAAACATGTTAGTCAAAATGACTAATTCTATGTGGATCCTGAATCCTAAACAGGAGGGAGTTCTTGGGACTAATTACATCACTGGGATTAAAGTTCTTAAGACTGGGTGTGGGTGGGGTAAAATCAAAATTAAGAACAACGAATTGATCTGGACCCATTTTGCTTTGTACCTATACAAGATAATATAACATACCGCAAGAGGATCTTTTATTATTTGATTGTCTTGGGGTATGATTCATGATCCCCATAGAATTCGAGTTAATCGGCAATGGAAGGTATCAATTTTTCAATATCTGTGTCGTCCGGATCTCATTAATAAACAATAAAGTGCAATATGGAACAGATTTTTTTCTTTGAGCCTAATTGCTTTTTTTTTTTTTGCATCTGGCTACAATAAATAATTGGAAGTCAATGTAGTGATTGGGAGGAAGATTCATATATTCCATTCACTTTACTTTTGACTTGATAGAATTTATGGAAGGGTTACTAAACCTAAAGTAAAGCAAAATCTGTATAAAATGAACCATGCCTACATGTATTGTTATTGTTTGTTCTATTTCAGTGATACCGGTATTTCGGCTGCGGTGAAAAAGATCTTTGATACCTTACCTTAAATATCTATGATTACTCCCGTTGACAATTGTTCTGTGTATCTGATGGATACGGAAAGATCATACTCCTACGGTTCTGGTTTTATCAATCAGATGGAAGAATAACAACCTTAATCTTATCTTACATGAGAGCTTTTTTCCATCCATCCCATCCCCATGAAAACAAATAAATTGAATTTGTTTCTCGATCCATCTACCTGCTTTAAATCATTAATGATTCAATTGGAAAAGGAACATGGATTTCTCTTATGTCTTATGATGATCAAATTTAGTCATTACAGGAAAACTTATTTCCATTAATGATAATGATGTCGAAGTAGGAAATTCTTGAAACCTTTTTTCATGATTCCTTTATCAATCCTTAGATACTTGAAGAAGCGTGAGATTGATGAACCTAGTCTATAATCGATTCATTTGCGACTTTTCCGAGTCATTGGAATAGCTTATTTGGCTAATGACTTATTTTGTTCCGGTATTGAGTATTGAGAATCTAATTAAAGACCTTTCTTTAATTTAGTTGTTCGAGAAAGAGTTGGATCCTTCATGATTGATTGTCCCGAACAATCTGTTGAAGATGTAGATGTAAAGAAGTGTTAAGTAATTCGTTTATTCGTCTTTTTTAGAAATGTGTTTCATTCATACGGTCGAATATGGGGTAAGATTGAATCTTTGTCTTTGCTTGTGGGGCCTTCTCTAGATGAATACCTATCCATCCATATATATATCAAAATATCTATAATATAGATATCAAAATATATATCAAAATCAAAATATAGATATAAATATCTATTTATATATATAATTTATATATATATATATAAAAATATAAAAGTATGGACTGCTGTGTACCGATTGAGCGTACCGATTGAGCCAATGACTATTCCGGATTCCATATTGAATCAATTCCATACCGGTTCAAAATTAGAGGAATGTTATGGTAAAACTTCGTTTGAAACGATGTGGTAGAAAGCAACGTGCGACTTGAAAGACATGATCGGCTGTGGATTCTTGCATCCACCATTTTATATATCAATGAAGATGCTCTTGGCTCGACATAGTTTGTTCTGTTCTACTAGGACCCCCCAAAATTGGGGGTTGTAAATAGTACATGATGTAGCTCGAGTATAAAGTATTGATTCATTTATCAAGGGGAAGGATCTAGGGTTAGTGCCAATCAATAAGTTGGAACAACTTCGTAAGTATATCTTCGATATAGAAATCCAAAGGTTCAAATTCCAACAAGTTTCGAATAAAAAAAAACAAAGTAAAATTTGCCGGAATTGGTAAAACTATTTTGATCAAAAGTGTATTACAGGGGAATCAATCGTTCGTATGATTCTTTCAATAGAAAGAAATAACAAAAGGTATGTTGCGACCATTTTGAAACGATTAAGGATCACCGAAGTAATGTCTAAACCCAATGATTCAAAGCAAAGATAAAGGATACCGGAACAAGGAAACACCATTTTCAATTGTCTCAACAACTGGAACTAGATCAGAATGAGGAAGAAAAAGAGATTCTAGGCGGGACAAATAAAAGAGGTTAGAGACGGCTCAACAAATGTCCAAGGATTTCCCTTTAAGCTCTTTGAGAATTGCCCAACTTGAGTTATGAGTACGAATGATATTTCTTTTTTTTTTTCAGGAAAGGAAAGGAAGGAAGAACAAAAAAAACGACTCAACTTATAGTCTAATTGATGATTTTATGGATACATTTGTCACTATATGATATGCATAGCATAAATTCAAACTCGAATCATTCTTTCTCGAGCCGTATGAGGAGAAAACCTCCTATACGTTTCTAGGGGGGGCATTGTTCATCTATATCTATCCCAATGAGTCATCTATCGAATCATTGCGATTGATGTTCGATCCCAAAGAGAAGGAAGAGATCTTCGTAAAGTGGGTTTTTACGATCCGATAAAGAATCAAACTTATTCAAACGTTCCTGCTATTCTATATTTCCTTGAAAAAGGCGCTCAACCTACAGGAACTGTTCATGATATTTCAAAGAAGGCAGAGGTCTTTAAGGAACTTCGAATTAATCAAACGAAATGAAATAAATGAAATAAACAAAAAAGGGGGGTGCCCAGTATCTTATCGAGCTTTGTGTAATTCTTTCTCCACCACTCCGATTTTTCTTACTCTATTCATACCTATTCACTATTGCTCCTCTATAATCCCATATCAGATAACGATAACGAAAAAAAAATCTTTTTTTATTGATATGAGACAGATAGAAAAAAAAATCTCGAGTGAATAGATGAAATAATCGGATCTAGAAAATGATGGTATGGGATTACCATCAATCGGATTGTTTTCGTTGGGACTCCACCAACAAACAAGGGGTCAATCTTGTTTATTGTACCTCTATTGAATAAACTAGAGATTTTTTTTTCTACTTTTTTTTTTTTTCTTATTTATTCCCCCATCCACACTTCATTTCTGATCTGTGTAGTGTCAATCCAACACAAGTACTTATTTTCTTTAATTGAATTTGTTTTCTCAACCAACATTCAATTCATATTGACAATGTTGTATCGATCAAATATAATTTGATCGTGGATAAATAGATCCATTTATCCCAGCCTCATAAGTTTGTTTCTTTATTTCTTTACTTTATTTCAATTTCACTCAAATGGTGAGTTCGCCAGATTCGCTGCGACACAAGAAGTATCTTCTTAATGAAAAATGAAAAAAAAAAAATATTGATAAAAATATGGATGATCCATAAATTTTGGCATCCATCTATATTGATCCGGGAATTCGTTGTATTTTCATCTAATCTGTTCATTTTGATGTTCATAATTGATCATCAAATTTTCTTTTAGATTTGTTTGTTACTAGTTCAATGTTTTGACGGGGTCGAGCAATCCAATCCCAATCTCTTGGTTTGAGTTTTATTTTTATTCCGATCGTATCTACACCCCATATTTTTACGGGTTGCTAACTCAACGGTAGAGTACTCGGCTTTTAAGTGCGGCTATGATCTTTTACACATTTGGATGAAGCAAGGGATTCGTCCATACCATTGGTATAGTTTGTAAGACCACGACTGATCCTGAAAGGGAATGAATGGAAAAAATAGCATGTCGTATCAATGGAGAATTTTGTTGATAATACTTTATCCTTACCGAATCGGTACAAAATCTTGTTTTGATTCTTGGAACGGGACCAAACCAATTCACCATTGGATCGAGTGAATAAATGGATAGGGCTCTATCGCTCCAATTATAGGGAAACCAAAAGTAACGAGCTTTTGTTCTTAATTCGAATGATTACCCGATCTAATTAGATGTTAAAAATAGATTAGTGCCTGATGGGGGAAAGGGTTCTCCTGTGAGTAGATTATCGATTCCTTTTTTTAATGAATCCTAACTATTAAATATTCTTTTCTTTCTCAATTATGGAGTGGAAACGAATGTGTAGAAGAACGGTATACTGATAAAGAGAATTTTTCCAAAGTCAAAAGAGCGATCGGCTTGCAAAAATAAAGGATTTCCAGTCATCTCTTGTAACTATAACGAAACAAAAAATTAGATGGAAAAATGGAGGATCTGTTGATTGGCTTCCTTGTCTCCGGGGTATCCATTCTTTTCTTAATCGATTCTTTTATTACTATATACCTTGATACCTTGTTTTGACCGTATCGCACTATGTATTATTTGATAACCCAAGAAATCTCTATGCTTTTGATTCAAGTATCATTTCAAATGGAGGAATTACAAGGATATTTAGAAATAGACGGATCTCGACAACAATGCTTCCTATATCCGCTTCTCTTTCAGGAGTATATCTATGCACTTGCTCATGATCATGGTTTAAATGGATCGATTCTTTACAAACCCATGGAAATTTTCGGTTATGACAATAAATTCAGTTCACTAATTGTGAAACGTTTAATTACTCGAATGCATCAACAGAATCATTTGATTCTTTCGGTTAAAGATTCTAAACAAAATCTATTTGTTGGGAACAACAAATATTTTGATTCTCAAATGATGTCAGAGGTTTTTGCAGTCATTGTGGAAATTCCATTCTCACTACGATTAGTATCTTCCCTAGAAGAAAAAGAAATAGCAAAATCTCATATACGATCTATTCATTCAATATTTCTCTTTTTAGAGGACAAATTTTCACATTTAAATCATGTGTCAGATATACTAATACCCCACCCCATCCATCTGGAAATCTTGGTTCAAACCCTTCGCTGCTGGATACAAGATGCTCCCTCTTTGCATTTGTTGAGATTTTTTCTCTACGAGTCTCGTAATTCGAATAGTCTCATTACTCCAAAGAAATCCATTTCCCTTTTTTCAAAAAGGAATCAAAGATTCTTCTTGTTCCTATATAATTCTCATGTATATGAATGCGAATCCATATTCGTTTTTCTCCGTAAACAATCCTCTCATTTACGATCAACATCTTCGGGAACCCTTCTTGAGCGAACACATTTTTATGGAAAAATAGAACA
>NW_027520014.1:22500-25455 GCF_043159265.1 Tasmannia lanceolata | reverse complement strand
TGGCCCCGTTGGGCGGCATTGATGGTCGGTTGCAAAGAAAATGCGCGATTGCTCGTGTCGGGGCCCGGCAAGCCAAGGCCAAGCGAGCCATGGCACGTCGGATGATGGCTCCAGCTGGCGCCCCGGCACTTTCTGTGGCATTGATGCTCGGTTTCAAAGACAAACGTGCGCAGGGCCAGGGGACCGCGGATGACTGCTCGTGCTGGCCCCGTTGGGCGGCATTGATGGTCGGTTGCAAAGAAAATGCGCGATTGCTCGTGTCGGGGCCTGGCAAGCCAAGGCCAAGCGAGCCATGGCAACGCGGATGATGGCTCGCTAGTGCTGGCGCCGTGCACAGTGGCCTCGCACACTCGCCCTGCACGCTTCCCTTGCACGCAGCCTTGCACACTAGCCTCGCATGCGAGCCTTGCACCCTAGCCATGCAAACTAGCCTTGCACGGTAGCCATGCACACAAGCCGTGCACATTAGCCATGCGCACAAGCCCCGCACACTAGCCTTGCGCACAACCCTTGCACACAAGCCATGCACTCGAGCAATGCACACAAGCCTTGCACTCAAGCAATGCACACAAGCCCTGGACACTAGCCTTGCACACGGGCCTGGCACACAAGCCTTGGGCACTAGCCTTGCGCACTAGCGTTCCACATGAGCCTTGCACACTAGCCTTGGACACTAGCCTTGCACACAGGCCTTGCACACTAGGCATGCTTGGGCGAGCTGATCCCGCATCAAGTCGACGGGTCTAGGCATTCTTGGGCGCAGATCCCGCATCGTCTCGTCGCGTCTGGGCGCAAACACGTCGCGTCTCGTTGCGTCTTCAGAAGTCGTCGCTAACAGCACCTTTGGTTGCCACTGGTGGTTAGGCTGGTTGGTTGCGCAAACCCTATAGGAGGGTGGCATGCTGGTGGGCGTTTTTGCCCGGATAGGCACTAGAATGTGCAGATTTTGGGCGTTTTTGCCTGGATAGGCTAAGGAATGGGCATGCTTTGGGCGTTTTTGCCCGGATAGGCACCGGAATGCTTGGCCTTGGCTTGTCCTAGCAAGGCATTGCTGGGTTGGGCTCCCTTGGCCTTTTGGGCGCCTTGGACGATGTCTTGCGAAGACCATGGGCACAAGGCCATGGCATATGGTGAGGAAAGGACCACGGTTGCCAAGGTTAGGCACCGGAATGCTTGGCCTTGGCTTGCCAAAGCAGGGCATTGCTGGGTTGGGCTCCCTTGGCCTTCCGGGCGCCTTGGACACTGTCTTGGGAAGACCATGGGCACAAGGCCATGGCATATGGTGGGGAATGGACCACGGTTGCCAAGGCTAGGCATATAGAGAGGAATTGCATTTTTGCCCGGATAGGCACCGGAATGCTTGGCCTTGGCTTGCCATAGCAGGGCATTGCTGGGTTGGGCTCCCTTGGCCTTCCGGGGGCCTTGGACGCTGTCTTGGGAAGACCATGGGCACAAGGCCATGGCATATAGTGAGGAATGGACCACGGTTGGCAAGGCTAGGCATATAGAGAGGAATGGACCACGGTTGCCAAGGTTGCGCAAGTTTTGGGCATTTTTTGCCCGGATATGCCCAAGTATGCCCCGATAGGCCCGTTACGCCCCGGTATGAACGCGTATGCCCGGATAGACTCGGTATGCCTTGGGATACATGCGTATGCCCCGATAGGCTTGGTACGCCCCGATATGCGCACGTGTGCCCCAGTAGGGCTCGGTATGCCCCGGTATGTACGCGTGTGCCCCGATAGGCCCGGTATGCCCCGATATGCACACGTGTGCCCCAATAGGGGTCGGTATGCCCCGGTAGGTACGCGTGTGCCCCGTAATGCACGTTTCGCAGATCTCCCCGCATGTCCCGCCCCTATATGTAATACTTACTTACTTACTTACTTTCTTTCTTGCTTGCTTGCTTGCTTGCAATGGTTGGGAGTGCCCGGCATGCCCCGCTGCAGAGACCAAGGGCGCAATGACTTGGCACCGCGGATGCCGGGACTCCGGCACTTCCCGTGGCACTGATGGTTGGTTCCAAAGACAAAAGGCCGTGCAAGGCCACCACACCGCGGATGATTTTGCTCGTGCTGGCGCCGTTGTGTGGCCAAAGAACATGCGCGAATGCTCGTGTCGGAAGGGTTGGTGTCCTGGCCCCGCGGGTGTCACGAATGCTCGGTTGCGAAGACCATGGGACCAGAGCCATGGCACGTCGGATGATGGCTCCAGCTGGCGCCCCGGCACTTTCTGTGGCATTGATGCTCGGTTTCAAAGACAAACGTGCGCAGGGCCAGGGGACCGCGGATGACTGCTCGTGCTGGCCCCGTTGGGCGGCATTGATGGTCGGTTGCAAAGAAAATGCGCGATTGCTCGTGTCGGGGCCTGGCAAGCCAAGGCCAAGCGAGCCATGACAACGCGGATGATGGCTCCAGCTGGCGCCCCGGCACTTTCTGTGGCATTGATGCTCGGTTTCGAAGACAAACGTGCGCAGGGCCAGGGGACCGCGGAGGACTGCTCGTGCTGGCCCCGTTGGGCGGCATTGATGGTGTGTTGCAGAGAGCATGTGCGATTGCAAGTGTCGGCCGGGTTTGGGTTCCCTTGGGCTTTCGGGTGCCTTGGACGCTGTCTTGCGAAGACCATGGGCACAAGGCCCCGTCCTGGCCCCTTGTTCGATTCGCTCTCGTCTTGCGCTTGCTTCCAAGGTCCTCCATGACCTTCCCCATGGCCTTGCTAGATCCCCCCCATGACGCATGACCTCTGTCCGTTGATTGGTTTTGAGTGCACACCATGCCCGGCTTGGCACCGTGTTGTCGCGTGAGTGGCATTTGGATCGTGCATGCTGGTGGGCTACCTGCCAATGCGCACAAGCCTTGCACACTAGCCTTGCGCACGAGCCTTGCACAAAAGCCTTGGACACAAGCCTTGCGCACAAGCCATGCGCACAAGCCTTGGACGCTAGCCTTGCACACA
>NW_027520014.1:7500-12500 GCF_043159265.1 Tasmannia lanceolata | reverse complement strand
CACGTTTCGCAGATCTCCCCGCATGTCCCGCCCCTATATGTAATACTTACTTACTTACTTACTTTCTTTCTTGCTTGCTTGCTTGCTTGCAATGGTTGGGAGTGCCCGGCATGCCCCGCTGCAGAGACCAAGGGCGCAATGACTTGGCACCGCGGATGCCGGGACTCCGGCACTTCCCGTGGCACTGATGGTTGGTTCCAAAGACAAAAGGCCGTGCAAGGCCACCGCACCGCGGATGATTTTGCTCGTGCTGGCGCCGTTGTGTGGCCAAAGAACATGCGCGAATGCTCGTGTCGGAAGGGTTGGTGTCCTGGCCCCGCGGGTGTCACGAATGCTCGGTTGCGAAGACCATGGGACCAGAGCCATGGCACGTCGGATGATGGCTCCAGCTGGCGCCCCGGCACTTTCTGTGGCATTGATGCTCGGTTTCAAAGACAAACGTGCGCAGGGCCAGGGGACCGCGGATGACTGCTCGTGCTGGCCCCGTTGGGCGGCATTGATGGTCGGTTGCAAAGAAAATGCGCGATTGCTCGTGTCGGGGCCCGGCAAGCCAAGGCCAAGCGAGCCATGGCACGTCGGATGATGGCTCCAGCTGGCGCCCCGGCACTTTCTGTGGCATTGATGCTCGGTTTCAAAGACAAACGTGCGCAGGGCCAGGGGACCGCGGATGACTGCTCGTGCTGGCCCCGTTGGGCGGCATTGATGGTCGGTTGCAAAGAAAATGCGCGATTGCTCGTGTCGGGGCCTGGCAAGCCAAGGCCAAGCGAGCCATGGCAACGCGGATGATGGCTCGCTAGTGCTGGCGCCGTGCACAGTGGCCTCGCACACTCGCCCTGCACGCTTCCCTTGCACGCAGCCTTGCACACTAGCCTCGCATGCGAGCCTTGCACCCTAGCCATGCAAACTAGCCTTGCACGGTAGCCATGCACACAAGCCGTGCACATTAGCCATGCGCACAAGCCCCGCACACTAGCCTTGCGCACAACCCTTGCACACAAGCAATGCACACAAGCCTTGCACTCAAGCAATGCACACAAGCCCTGGACACTAGCCTTGCACACGGGCCTGGCACACAAGCCTTGGGCACTAGCCTTGCGCACTAGCGTTCCACATGAGCCTTGCACACTAGCCTTGGACACTAGCCTTGCACACAGGCCTTGCACACTAGGCATGCTTGGGCGAGCTGATCCCGCATCAAGTCGACGGGTCTAGGCATTCTTGGGCGCAGATCCCGCATCGTCTCGTCGCGTCTGGGCGCAAACACGTCGCGTCTCGTTGCGTCTTCAGAAGTCGTCGCTAACAGCACCTTTGGTTGCCACTGGTGGTTAGGCTGGTTGGTTGCGCAAACCCTATAGGAGGGTGGCATGCTGGTGGGCGTTTTTGCCCGGATAGGCACTAGAATGTGCAGATTTTGGGCGTTTTTGCCTGGATAGGCTAAGGAATGGGCATGCTTTGGGCGTTTTTGCCCGGATAGGCACCGGAATGCTTGGCCTTGGCTTGTCCTAGCAAGGCATTGCTGGGTTGGGCTCCCTTGGCCTTTTGGGCGCCTTGGACGATGTCTTGCGAAGACCATGGGCACAAGGCCATGGCATATGGTGAGGAAAGGGCCACGGTTGCCAAGGTTAGGCACCGGAATGCTTGGCCTTGGCTTGCCAAAGCAGGGCATTGCTGGGTTGGGCTCCCTTGGCCTTCCGGGCGCCTTGGACACTGTCTTGGGAAGACCATGGGCACAAGGCCATGGCATATGGTGGGGAATGGACCACGGTTGCCAAGGCTAGGCATATAGAGAGGAATTGCATTTTTGCCCGGATAGGCACCGGAATGCTTGGCCTTGGCTTGCCATAGCAGGGCATTGCTGGGTTGGGCTCCCTTGGCCTTCCGGGGGCCTTGGACGCTGTCTTGGGAAGACCATGGGCACAAGGCCATGGCATATAGTGAGGAATGGACCACGGTTGGCAAGGCTAGGCATATAGAGAGGAATGGACCACGGTTGCCAAGGTTGCGCAAGTTTTGGGCATTTTTTGCCCGGATATGCCCAAGTATGCCCCGATAGGCCCGTTACGCCCCGGTATGAACGCGTATGCCCGGATAGACTCGGTATGCCTTGGGATACATGCGTATGCCCCGATAGGCTTGGTACGCCCCGATATGCGCACGTGTGCCCCAGTAGGGCTCGGTATGCCCCGGTATGTACGCGTGTGCCCCGATAGGCCCGGTATGCCCCGATATGCACACGTGTGCCCCAATAGGGGTCGGTATGCCCCGGTAGGTACGCGTGTGCCCCGTAATGCACGTTTCGCAGATCTCCCCGCATGTCCCGCCCCTATATGTAATACTTACTTACTTACTTACTTTCTTTCTTGCTTGCTTGCTTGCTTGCAATGGTTGGGAGTGCCCGGCATGCCCCGCTGCAGAGACCAAGGGCGCAATGACTTGGCACCGCGGATGCCGGGACTCCGGCACTTCCCGTGGCACTGATGGTTGGTTCCAAAGACAAAAGGCCGTGCAAGGCCACCGCACCGCGGATGATTTTGCTCGTGCTGGCGCCGTTGTGTGGCCAAAGAACATGCGCGAATGCTCGTGTCGGAAGGGTTGGTGTCCTGGCCCCGCGGGTGTCACGAATGCTCGGTTGCGAAGACCATGGGACCAGAGCCATGGCACGTCGGATGATGGCTCCAGCTGGCGCCCCGGCACTTTCTGTGGCATTGATGCTCGGTTTCAAAGACAAACGTGCGCAGTGCCAGGGGACCGCGGATGACTGCTCGTGCTGGCCCCGTTGGGCGGCATTGATGGTCGGTTGCAAAGAAAATGCGCGATTGCTCGTGTCGGGGCCCGGCAAGCCAAGGCCAAGCGAGCCATGGCACGTCGGATGATGGCTCCAGCTGGCGCCCCGGCACTTTCTGTGGCATTGATGCTCGGTTTCAAAGACAAACGTGCGCAGGGCCAGGGGACCGCGGATGACTGCTCGTGCTGGCCCCGTTGGGCGGCATTGATGGTCGGTTGCAAAGAAAATGCGCGATTGCTCGTGTCGGGGCCTGGCAAGCCAAGGCCAAGCGAGCCATGGCAACGCGGATGATGGCTCGCTAGTGCTGGCGCCGTGCACAGTGGCCTCGCACACTCGCCCTGCACGCTTCCCTTGCACGCAGCCTTGCACACTAGCCTCGCATGCGAGCCTTGCACCCTAGCCATGCAAACTAGCCTTGCACGGTAGCCATGCACACAAGCCGTGCACATTAGCCATGCGCACAAGCCCCGCACACTAGCCTTGCGCACAACCCTTGCACACAAGCCATGCACTCGAGCAATGCACACAAGCCTTGCACTCAAGCAATGCACACAAGCCCTGGACACTAGCCTTGCACACGGGCCTGGCACACAAGCCTTGGGCACTAGCCTTGCGCACTAGCGTTCCACATGAGCCTTGCACACTAGCCTTGGACACTAGCCTTGCACACAGGCCTTGCACACTAGGCATGCTTGGGCGAGCTGATCCCGCATCAAGTCGACGGGTCTAGGCATTCTTGGGCGCAGATCCCGCATCGTCTCGTCGCGTCTGGGCGCAAACACGTCGCGTCTCGTTGCGTCTTCAGAAGTCGTCGCTAACAGCACCTTTGGTTGCCACTGGTGGTTAGGCTGGTTGGTTGCGCAAACCCTATAGGAGGGTGGCATGCTGGTGGGCGTTTTTGCCCGGATAGGCACTAGAATGTGCAGATTTTGGGCGTTTTTGCCTGGATAGGCTAAGGAATGGGCATGCTTTGGGCGTTTTTGCCCGGATAGGCACCGGAATGCTTGGCCTTGGCTTGTCCTAGCAAGGCATTGCTGGGTTGGGCTCCCTTGGCCTTTTGGGCGCCTTGGACGATGTCTTGCGAAGACCATGGGCACAAGGCCATGGCATATGGTGAGGAAAGGACCACGGTTGCCAAGGTTAGGCACCGGAATGCTTGGCCTTGGCTTGCCAAAGCAGGGCATTGCTGGGTTGGGCTCCCTTGGCCTTCCGGGCGCCTTGGACACTGTCTTGGGAAGACCATGGGCACAAGGCCATGGCATATGGTGGGGAATGGACCACGGTTGCCAAGGCTAGGCATATAGAGAGGAATTGCATTTTTGCCCGGATAGGCACCGGAATGCTTGGCCTTGGCTTGCCATAGCAGGGCATTGCTGGGTTGGGCTCCCTTGGCCTTCCGGGGGCCTTGGACGCTGTCTTGGGAAGACCATGGGCACAAGGCCATGGCATATAGTGAGGAATGGACCACGGTTGGCAAGGCTAGGCATATAGAGAGGAATGGACCACGGTTGCCAAGGTTGCGCAAGTTTTGGGCATTTTTTGCCCGGATATGCCCAAGTATGCCCCGATAGGCCCGTTACGCCCCGGTATGAACGCGTATGCCCGGATAGACTCGGTATGCCTTGGGATACATGCGTATGCCCCGATAGGCTTGGTACGCCCCGATATGCGCACGTGTGCCCCAGTAGGGCTCGGTATGCCCCGGTATGTACGCGTGTGCCCCGATAGGCCCGGTATGCCCCGATATGCACACGTGTGCCCCAATAGGGGTCGGTATGCCCCGGTAGGTACGCGTGTGCCCCGTAATGCACGTTTCGCAGATCTCCCCGCATGTCCCGCCCCTATATGTAATACTTACTTACTTACTTACTTTCTTTCTTGCTTGCTTGCTTGCTTGCAATGGTTGGGAGTGCCCGGCATGCCCCGCTGCAGAGACCAAGGGCGCAATGACTTGGCACCGCGGATGCCGGGACTCCGGCACTTCCCGTGGCACTGATGGTTGGTTCCAAAGACAAAAGGCCGTGCAAGGCCACCACACCGCGGATGATTTTGCTCGTGCTGGCGCCGTTGTGTGGCCAAAGAACATGCGCGAATGCTCGTGTCGGAAGGGTTGGTGTCCTGGCCCCGCGGGTGTCACGAATGCTCGGTTGCGAAGACCATGGGACCAGAGCCATGGCACGTCGGATGATGGCTCCAGCTGGCGCCCCGGCACTTT
>NW_027520013.1:15000-21964 GCF_043159265.1 Tasmannia lanceolata | reverse complement strand
CGTCAATGCACACTGGCCTCGCACACTGGTCTTGGTATGGCCGGTTGCAAAGACAAACGGGCAAGAGGCAAGGGCACCGCTGATGATTGCCCGTGCTGGCCCCGTTGGGCGGCATTGATGGCCGGTTGCAAAGAAAATGCGCGATTGCTCTTGTCCGGGCCTAGCAAGCCAAGACCAAGCGAGCCATGGCAACGCAGATGATGGCTCGCTAGTGCTGGCGCCGTGCACAGCGGCCTCGCACACTCGCCCTGCACGCTTCCCTTGCACGCAGCCTCGCACACTAGCCTCGCATGCGAGCCTTGCACCCTAGCCTTGCATGCTACCCCTTGCTCCCTAGCCTTGAACACTAGCCTTGCACGCTAGCCATGCGCACAAACCATGCACACCAGCCTTGCGCACAACCCCTGCACCCAAGCCATGCACTGAAGCAATGCACACAAGCCTTGCACTCAAGCAATGCACACAAGCCTTGCACACTAGACTTGCACACAAGCCTTGGACACTAGCCTTGCACACAAGCCATGCGTACAAGCCTTGGGCACTAGCCCTGCACACAAGCCTTGGGCACTAGCCTTGGACACTAGCCTTGCACACAGTCCTTGCACACTAGGCATGCTTGGGGGGCAGATCCAGCATCAAGTGGACGGGTCTAGGCATTCTTGGGCTCAGATCCCGCATCGTCTCGTCGCGTCTGGGCGCAGATCCCGCATCGTCTCGTCGCGTCTTCAGAAGTCGTCGCTAACAGCACCTTTGGTTGCCACTGGTGGTTAGGCTGGTTGGTTGCGCAAACCCTATAGGAGGGTGGCATGCTGGTGGGCGTTTTTGCCCGGATAGGCACTAGAATGTGCAGATTTTGGGCGTTTTTGCCTGGATAGGCTAAGGAATGGGCATGCTTTGGGCGTTTTTGCCCGGATAGGCACCGGAATGCTTGGCCTTGGCTTGTCCTAGCAGGGCATTGCTGGGTTGGGCTCCCTTGGCCTTTTGGGCGCCTTGGACGATGTCTTGCGAAGACCATGGGCACAAGGCCATGGCATATGGTGAGGAAAGGACCACGGTTGCCAAGGTTAGGCACCGGAATGCTTGGCCTTGGCTTGCCCTAGCAGGGCATTGCTGGGTTGGGCTCCCTTGGCCTTTTGGGCGCCTTGGACGATGTCTTGCGAAGACCATGGGCACAAGGCCATGGCATATGGTGAGGAAAGGACCACGGTTGCCAAGGTTAGGCACCGGAATGCTTGGCCTTGGCTTGCCAAAGCAGGGCATTGCTGGGTTGGGCTCCCTTGGCCTTCCGGGCGCCTCTGACGATGTCTTGCGAAGACCATGGGCACAAGGCCATGGCATATGGTGAGGAAAGGACCACGGTTGCCAAGGTTAGGCACCGGAATGCTTGGCCTTGGCTTGCCAAAGCAGGGCATTGCTGGGTTGGGCTCCCTTGGCCTTCCGGGCGCCTTGGACGCTGTCTTGGGAAGACCATGGGCACAAGGCCATGGCATATGGTGAGGAATGGACCACGGTTGCCAAGGCTAGGCATATAGAGAGGAATCGCATTTTTGCCCGGATAGGCACCGGAATGCTTGGCCTTGGCTTGCCATAGCAGGGCATCGCTGGGTTGGGCTCCCTTGGCCTTCCGGGCGCCTTGGACGCTGTCTTGGGAAGACCATGGGCACAAGGCCATGGCATATAGTGAGGAATGGACCACGGTTGCCAAGGCTAGGCATATAGAGAGGAATGGACCACGGTTGCCAAGGTTGCGCAAGTTTTGGGCATTTTTTGCCCGGATATGCCCAAGTATGCCCCGATAGGCCCGTTACGCCCCGGTATGAACGCGTATGCCCGGATAGACTCGGTATGCCTTGGGATACATGCGTATGCCCCGATAGGCTTGGTACGCCCCGATATGCGCACGTGTGCCCCAGTAGGGCTCGGTATGCCCCGGTATGTACGCGTGTGCCCCGATAGGCCCGGTATGCCCCGATATGCACACGTGTGCCCCAATAGGGGTCGGTATGCCCCGGTAGGTACGCGTGTGCCCCGTAATGCACGTTTCGCTGATCTCCCCGCATGTCCCGCCCCTATATGTAATACTTACTTACTTACTTACTTTCTTTCTTGCTTGCTTGCAATGGTTGGGAGTGCCCGGCATGCCCCGCTGCAGAGACCAAGGGCGCAATGACTTGGCACCGCGGATGCCGGGACTCCGGCACTTCCCGTGGCACTGATGGTTGGTTCCAAAGACAAAAGGCCGTGCAAGGCCACCGCACCGCGGATGATTTTGCTCGTGCTGGCGCCTTTGTGTGGCCAAAGAACATGCGCGAATGCTCCTGTCGGAAGGGTTGGTGTCCTGGCCCCGTCGGGTGTCACGAATGCTCGGTTGCGAAGACCATGGGACCAAAGCCATGGCACGTCGGATGATGGCTCCAGCTGGCGCCCCGGCACTTTCTGTGGCATTGATGCTCGGTTTCAAAGACAAACGTGCGCAGGGCCAGGGGACCGCGGATGACTGCTCGTGCTGGCCTCGTTGGGCGGCATTGATGGTCGGTTGCAAAGAAAATGCGCGATTGCTCGTGTCGGGGACTGGCAAGCCAAGGCCAAGCGAGCCATGGCAACGCGGATGATGGCTCCAGCTGGCGCCCCGGCACTTTCTGTGGCATTGATGCTCGGTTTCAAAGACAAACGTGCGCAGGGCCAGGGGACCGCGGATGACTGCTCGTGCTGGCCCCGTTGGGCGGCATTGATGGTCGGTTGCAAAGAAAATGCGCGATTGCTCCTGTCGGGGCCTGGCAAGCCAAGGCCAAGCGAGCCATGGCAACGCGGATGATGGCTCCAGCTGGCGCCCCGGCACTTTCTGTGGCATTGATGCTCGGTTTCAAAGACAAACGTGCGCAGGGCCAGGGGACCGCGGATGACTGCTCGTGCTGGCCCCGTTGGGCGGCATTGATGGTGTGTTGCAGAGAGCATGTGCGATTGCAAGTGTCGGCCGGGTTTGGGTTCCCTTGGGCTTTCGGGCGCCTTGGACGCAGTCTTGCGAAGACCATGGGCACAAGGCCCCGTCCTGGCCCCTTGTTCGATTCGCTCTCGTCTTGCGCTTGCTTCCAAGGTCCTCCATGACCTTCCCCATGGCCTTGCTAGATCCCCCCCATGACGCATGACCTCTGTCCGTTGATTGGTTTTGAGTGCACACCATGCCCGGCTTGGCACCGTGTTGTCGCGTGAGTGGCATTTGGATCGTGCATGGTGGTGGGCTACCTGCCAATGCGCACAAGCCTTGCACACTAGCCTTGCGCACGAGCCTTGCACAAAAGCCTTGGACACAAGCCTTGCGCACAAGCCATGCATACAAGCCTTGCTCACAAGCCTTGGGCACTGGCCCATCGCACTAGCCTTGCACACAAGCCTTGCGAACTAGCCTTGGGCACGAGCCTTGCGCACTAGCCTTGGGCACTAGCCTTGCACACAACCCTTGGGCACTAGCCTTGCGCACCAGCCTTGCCCACAAGCCTTGCACAGCAGCCTTGCACACTAGCCTTGCATACAAGCCTTGCACACTAGCCTTGCACCCAGGCCTTGCTCACTAGCCTTGGGCACTAGCCTTGCGCACTAGCCTTGGGCACTAGCCTTGCACACAGACCTTGGGCACGCAGGCCTTGCACGCTAGGCATGCTTGGGCAAGCAGCTCCCGCAACAAGTCGGCGGGTGTAGGCATGGTTGGGCGCAGATCCCGCATCGTCTCGTCGCGTCTGGGCGCAAACCCGTCGCGTCTCGTTGCGTCTTCAGAAGTCGTCGCTAACAGCACCTTTGGTTGCCACTGGTGGTTAGGCGGGTTGGTTGCGCAAACCCTATAGGAGGGTGGCATGCTGCGGGGCGCTGGAATGCGCAGGTTTAGGGCGTTTTTGCCCGGATAGGCACTGGAATGTGCTGGTTTTGGGCGTTTTTGCCTGGACAGGCTAAGGAATGGGCATGCTTTGGGCGTTTTTGCCCGGATAGGCACTGGAATGGGCTGGTTTTGGGCGTTTTTGCCTGGATAGGCTAAGGAATGGGGCATGCTTTGGGCGTTTTTGCCCGGGCAGGCACTGGAATGCCTGGCCTTGGCTGGGCATTGCTGGGTTGGGCTCCCTTGGCCTTTCAGGCGCCTTGGATGCTGTCTTGTGAAGACCATGGGCACAAGGCCATGGCATATAGTGAGGAATGGACCACGGTTGCCAAGGTTGCGCAAGTTTTGGGCATTTTTTGCCCGGATATGCCCAAGTATGCCCCGATAGGCCCGTTACGCCCCGGTATGAACGCGTATGCCCGGATAGACTCGGTATGCCTTGGGATACATGCGAATGCCCCGATAGGCTTGGTACGCCCCGATATGCGCACGTGTGCCCCAGTAGGGCTCGGTATGCCCCGGTATGTACGCGTGTGCCCTGATAGGCCCGGTATGCCCCGATATGCACACGTGTGCCCCAATAGGGGTCGGTATGCCCCGGTAGGTACGCGTGTGCCCCGTAGTGCACGTTTCGCAGAACTCCCCGCATGTCCCGCCCCTATATGTAATACTTACTTACTTACTTACTTTCTTTCTTGCTTGCTTGCAATGGTTGGGAGTGCCCGGCATGCCCCGCTGCAGAGACCAAGGGCGCAATGACTTGGCACCGCGGATGCCGGGACTCCGGCACTTCCCGTGGCACTGATGGTTGGTTCCAAAGACAAAAGGCCGTGCAAGGCCACCGCACCGCTGATGATTTTGCTCGTGCTGGCGCCGTTGTGTGGCCAAAGAACATGCGCGAATGCTCGTGTCGGAAGGGTTGGTGTCCTGGCCCCGTCGGGTGTCACGAATGCTCGGTTGCGAAGACCATGGGACCAAAGCCATGGCACGTCGGATGATGGCTCCAGCTGGAGCCCGGGCACTTTCTGTGGCATTGATGCTCGGTTTCAAAGACAAACGTGCGCAGGGCCAGGGGACCGCGGATGACTGCTCGTGCTGGCCTCGTTGGGCGGCATTGATGGTCGGTTGCAAAGAAAATGCGCGATTGCTCGTGTCGGGGACTGGCAAGCCAAGGCCAAGCGAGCCATGGCAACGCGGATGATGGCTCCAGCTGGCGCCCCGGCACTTTCTGTGGCATTGATGCTCGGTTTCAAAGACAAACGTGCGCAGGGCCAGGGGACCGCGGATGACTGCTCGTGCTGGCCCCGTTGGGCGGCATTGATGGTCGGTTGCAAAGAAAATGCGCGATTGCTCCTGTCGGGGCCTGGCAAGCCAAGGCCAAGCGAGCCATGGCAACGCGGATGATGGCTCCAGCTGGCGCCCCGGCACTTTCTGTGGCATTGATGCTCGGTTTCAAAGACAAACGTGCGCAGGGCCAGGGGACCGCGGATGACTGCTCGTGCTGGCCCCGTTGGGCGGCATTGATGGTGTGTTGCAGAGAGCATGTGCGATTGCAAGTGTCGGCCGGGTTTGGGTTCCCTTGGGCTTTCGGGCGCCTTGGACGCAGTCTTGCGAAGACCATGGGCACAAGGCCCCGTCCTGGCCCCTTGTTCGATTCGCTCTCGTCTTGCGCTTGCTTCCAAGGTCCTCCATGACCTTCCCCATGGCCTTGCTAGATCCCCCCCATGACGCATGACCTCTGTCCGTTGATTGGTTTTGAGTGCACACCATGCCCGGCTTGGCACCGTGTTGTCGCGTGAGTGGCATTTGGATCGTGCATGGTGGTGGGCTACCTGCCAATGCGCACAAGCCTTGCACACTAGCCTTGCGCACGAGCCTTGCACAAAAGCCTTGGACACAAGCCTTGCGCACAAGCCATGCATACAAGCCTTGCTCACAAGCCTTGGGCACTGGCCCATCGCACTAGCCTTGCACACAAGCCTTGCGAACTAGCCTTGGGCACGAGCCTTGCGCACTAGCCTTGGGCACTAGCCTTGCACACAACCCTTGGGCACTAGCCTTGCGCACCAGCCTTGCCCACAAGCCTTGCACAGCAGCCTTGCACACTAGCCTTGCATACAAGCCTTGCACACTAGCCTTGCACCCAGGCCTTGCTCACTAGCCTTGGGCACTAGCCTTGCGCACTAGCCTTGGGCACTAGCCTTGGACACAGACCTTGGGCACGCAGGCCTTGCACGCTAGGCATGCTTGGGCAAGCAGCTCCCGCAACAAGTCGGCGGGTGTAGGCATGGTTGGGCGCAGATCCCGCATCGTCTCGTCGCGTCTGGGCGCAAACCCGTCGCGTCTCGTTGCGTCTTCAGAAGTCGTCGCTAACAGCACCTTTGGTTGCCACTGGTGGTTAGGCGGGTTGGTTGCGCAAACCCTATAGGAGGGTGGCATGCTGCGGGGCGCTGGAATGCGCAGGTTTAGGGCGTTTTTGCCCGGATAGGCACTGGAATGTGCTGGTTTTGGGCGTTTTTGCCTGGACAGGCTAAGGAATGGGCATGCTTTGGGCGTTTTTGCCCGGATAGGCACTGGAATGGGCTGGTTTTGGGCGTTTTTGCCTGGATAGGCTAAGGAATGGGGCATGCTTTGGGCGTTTTTGCCCGGGCAGGCACTGGAATGCCTGGCCTTGGCTGGGCATTGCTGGGTTGGGCTCCCTTGGCCTTTCAGGCGCCTTGGATGCTGTCTTGTGAAGACCATGGGCACAAGGCCATGGCATATAGTGAGGAATGGACCACGGTTGCCAAGGTTGCGCAAGTTTTGGGCATTTTTTGCCCGGATATGCCCAAGTATGCCCCGATAGGCCCGTTACGCCCCGGTATGAACGCGTATGCCCGGATAGACTCGGTATGCCTTGGGATACATGCGAATGCCCCGATAGGCTTGGTACGCCCCGATATGCGCACGTGTGCCCCAGTAGGGCTCGGTATGCCCCGGTATGTACGCGTGTGCCCTGATAGGCCCGGTATGCCCCGATATGCACACGTGTGCCCCAATAGGGGTCGGTATGCCCCGGTAGGTACGCGTGTGCCCCGTAGTGCACGTTTCGCAGAA
>NW_027520013.1:0-5000 GCF_043159265.1 Tasmannia lanceolata | reverse complement strand
ATCGCATTTTTGCCCGGATAGGCACCGGAATGCTTGGCCTTGGCTTGCCATAGCAGGGCATCGCTGGGTTGGGCTCCCTTGGCCTTCCGGGCGCCTTGGACGCTGTCTTGGGAAGACCATGGGCACAAGGCCATGGCATATAGTGAGGAATGGACCACGGTTGCCAAGGCTAGGCATATAGAGAGGAATGGACCACGGTTGCCAAGGTTGCGCAAGTTTTGGGCATTTTTTGCCCGGATATGCCCAAGTATGCCCCGATAGGCCCGTTACGCCCCGGTATGAACGCGTATGCCCGGATAGACTCGGTATGCCTTGGGATACATGCGTATGCCCCGATAGGCTTGGTACGCCCCGATATGCGCACGTGTGCCCCAGTAGGGCTCGGTATGCCCCGGTATGTACGCGTGTGCCCCGATAGGCCCGGTATGCCCCGATATGCACACGTGTGCCCCAATAGGGGTCGGTATGCCCCGGTGGGTACGCGTGTGCCCCGTAATGCACGTTTCGCTGATCTCCCCGCATGTCCCGCCCCTATATGTAATACTTACTTACTTACTTACTTTCTTTCTTGCTTGCTTGCAATGGTTGGGAGTGCCCGGCATGCCCCGCTGCAGAGACCAAGGGCGCAATGACTTGGCACCGCGGATGCCGGGACTCCGGCACTTCCCGTGGCACTGATGGTTGGTTCCAAAGACAAAAGGCCGTGCAAGGCCACCGCACCGCGGATGATTTTGCTCGTGCTGGCGCCTTTGTGTGGCCAAAGAACATGCGCGAATGCTCCTGTCGGAAGGGTTGGTGTCCTGGCCCCGTCGGGTGTCACGAATGCTCGGTTGCGAAGACCATGGGACCAAAGCCATGGCACGTCGGATGATGGCTCCAGCTGGCGCCCCGGCACTTTCTGTGGCATTGATGCTCGGTTTCAAAGACAAACGTGCGCAGGGCCAGGGGACCGCGGATGACTGCTCGTGCTGGCCTCGTTGGGCGGCATTGATGGTCGGTTGCAAAGAAAATGCGCGATTGCTCGTGTCGGGGACTGGCAAGCCAAGGCCAAGCGAGCCATGGCAACGCGGATGATGGCTCCAGCTGGCGCCCCGGCACTTTCTGTGGCATTGATGCTCGGTTTAAAAGACAAACGTGCGCAGGGCCAGGGGACCGCGGATGACTGCTCGTGCTGGCCCCGTTGGGCGGCATTGATGGTCGGTTGCAAAGAAAATGCGCGATTGCTCCTGTCGGGGCCTGGCAAGCCAAGGCCAAGCGAGCCATGGCAACGCGGATGATGGCTCCAGCTGGCGCCCCGGCACTTTCTGTGGCATTGATGCTCGGTTTCAAAGACAAACGTGCGCAGGGCCAGGGGACCGCGGATGACTGCTCGTGCTGGCCCCGTTGGGCGGCATTGATGGTGTGTTGCAGAGAGCATGTGCGATTGCAAGTGTCGGCCGGGTTTGGGTTCCCTTGGGCTTTCGGGCGCCTTGGACGCAGTCTTGCGAAGACCATGGGCACAAGGCCCCGTCCTGGCCCCTTGTTCGATTCGCTCTCGTCTTGCGCTTGCTTCCAAGGTCCTCCATGACCTTCCCCATGGCCTTGCTAGATCCCCCCCATGACGCATGACCTCTGTCCGTTGATTGGTTTTGAGTGCACACCATGCCCGGCTTGGCACCGTGTTGTCGCGTGAGTGGCATTTGGATCGTGCATGGTGGTGGGCTACCTGCCAATGCGCACAAGCCTTGCACACTAGCCTTGCGCACGAGCCTTGCACAAAAGCCTTGGACACAAGCCTTGCGCACAAGCCATGCATACAAGCCTTGCTCACAAGCCTTGGGCACTGGCCCATCGCACTAGCCTTGCACACAAGCCTTGCGAACTAGCCTTGGGCACGAGCCTTGCGCACTAGCCTTGGGCACTAGCCTTGCACACAACCCTTGGGCACTAGCCTTGCGCACCAGCCTTGCCCACAAGCCTTGCACAGCAGCCTTGCACACTAGCCTTGCATACAAGCCTTGCACACTAGCCTTGCACCCAGGCCTTGCTCACTAGCCTTGGGCACTAGCCTTGCGCACTAGCCTTGGGCACTAGCCTTGCACACAGACCTTGGGCACGCAGGCCTTGCACGCTAGGCATGCTTGGGCAAGCAGCTCCCGCAACAAGTCGGCGGGTGTAGGCATGGTTGGGCGCAGATCCCGCATCGTCTCGTCGCGTCTGGGCGCAAACCCGTCGCGTCTCGTTGCGTCTTCAGAAGTCGTCGCTAACAGCACCTTTGGTTGCCACTGGTGGTTAGGCGGGTTGGTTGCGCAAACCCTATAGGAGGGTGGCATGCTGCGGGGCGCTGGAATGCGCAGGTTTAGGGCGTTTTTGCCCGGATAGGCACTGGAATGTGCTGGTTTTGGGCGTTTTTGCCTGGACAGGCTAAGGAATGGGCATGCTTTGGGCGTTTTTGCCCGGATAGGCACTGGAATGGGCTGGTTTTGGGCGTTTTTGCCTGGATAGGCTAAGGAATGGGGCATGCTTTGGGCGTTTTTGCCCGGGCAGGCACTGGAATGCCTGGCCTTGGCTGGGCATTGCTGGGTTGGGCTCCCTTGGCCTTTCAGGCGCCTTGGATGCTGTCTTGTGAAGACCATGGGCACAAGGCCATGGCATATAGTGAGGAATGGACCACGGTTGCCAAGGTTGCGCAAGTTTTGGGCATTTTTTGCCCGGATATGCCCAAGTATGCCCCGATAGGCCCGTTACGCCCCGGTATGAACGCGTATGCCCGGATAGACTCGGTATGCCTTGGGATACATGCGAATGCCCCGATAGGCTTGGTACGCCCCGATATGCGCACGTGTGCCCCAGTAGGGCTCGGTATGCCCCGGTATGTACGCGTGTGCCCTGATAGGCCCGGTATGCCCCGATATGCACACGTGTGCCCCAATAGGGGTCGGTATGCCCCGGTAGGTACGCGTGTGCCCCGTAGTGCACGTTTCGCAGAACTCCCCGCATGTCCCGCCCCTATATGTAATACTTACTTACTTACTTACTTTCTTTCTTGCTTGCTTGCAATGGTTGGGAGTGCCCGGCATGCCCCGCTGCAGAGACCAAGGGCGCAATGACTTGGCACCGCGGATGCCGGGACTCCGGCACTTCCCGTGGCACTGATGGTTGGTTCCAAAGACAAAAGGCCGTGCAAGGCCACCGCACCGCTGATGATTTTGCTCGTGCTGGCGCCGTTGTGTGGCCAAAGAACATGCGCGAATGCTCGTGTCGGAAGGGTTGGTGTCCTGGCCCCGTCGGGTGTCACGAATGCTCGGTTGCGAAGACCATGGGACCAAAGCCATGGCACGTCGGATGATGGCTCCAGCTGGAGCCCGGGCACTTTCTGTGGCATTGATGCTCGGTTTCAAAGACAAACGTGCGCAGGGCCAGGGGACCGCGGATGACTGCTCGTGCTGGCCTCGTTGGGCGGCATTGATGGTCGGTTGCAAAGAAAATGCGCGATTGCTCGTGTCGGGGACTGGCAAGCCAAGGCCAAGCGAGCCATGGCAACGCGGATGATGGCTCCAGCTGGCGCCCCGGCACTTTCTGTGGCATTGATGCTCGGTTTCAAAGACAAACGTGCGCAGGGCCAGGGGACCGCGGATGACTGCTCGTGCTGGCCCCGTTGGGCGGCATTGATGGTCGGTTGCAAAGAAAATGCGCGATTGCTCCTGTCGGGGCCTGGCAAGCCAAGGCCAAGCGAGCCATGGCAACGCGGATGATGGCTCCAGCTGGCGCCCCGGCACTTTCTGTGGCATTGATGCTCGGTTTCAAAGACAAACGTGCGCAGGGCCAGGGGACCGCGGATGACTGCTCGTGCTGGCCCCGTTGGGCGGCATTGATGGTGTGTTGCAGAGAGCATGTGCGATTGCAAGTGTCGGCCGGGTTTGGGTTCCCTTGGGCTTTCGGGCGCCTTGGACGCAGTCTTGCGAAGACCATGGGCACAAGGCCCCGTCCTGGCCCCTTGTTCGATTCGCTCTCGTCTTGCGCTTGCTTCCAAGGTCCTCCATGACCTTCCCCATGGCCTTGCTAGATCCCCCCCATGACGCATGACCTCTGTCCGTTGATTGGTTTTGAGTGCACACCATGCCCGGCTTGGCACCGTGTTGTCGCGTGAGTGGCATTTGGATCGTGCATGGTGGTGGGCTACCTGCCAATGCGCACAAGCCTTGCACACTAGCCTTGCGCACGAGCCTTGCACAAAAGCCTTGGACACAAGCCTTGCGCACAAGCCATGCATACAAGCCTTGCTCACAAGCCTTGGGCACTGGCCCATCGCACTAGCCTTGCACACAAGCCTTGCGAACTAGCCTTGGGCACGAGCCTTGCGCACTAGCCTTGGGCACTAGCCTTGCACACAACCCTTGGGCACTAGCCTTGCGCACCAGCCTTGCCCACAAGCCTTGCACAGCAGCCTTGCACACTAGCCTTGCATACAAGCCTTGCACACTAGCCTTGCACCCAGGCCTTGCTCACTAGCCTTGGGCACTAGCCTTGCGCACTAGCCTTGGGCACTAGCCTTGCACACAGACCTTGGGCACGCAGGCCTTGCACGCTAGGCATGCTTGGGCAAGCAGCTCCCGCAACAAGTCGGCGGGTGTAGGCATGGTTGGGCGCAGATCCCGCATCGTCTCGTCGCGTCTGGGCGCAAACCCGTCGCGTCTCGTTGCGTCTTCAGAAGTCGTCGCTAACAGCACCTTTGGTTGCCACTGGTGGTTAGGCGGGTTGGTTGCGCAAACCCTATAGGAGGGTGGCATGCTGCGGGGCGCTGGAATGCGCAGGTTTAGGGCGTTTTTGCCCGGATAGGCACTGGAATGTGCTGGTTTTGGGCGTTTTTGCCTGGACAGGCTAAGGAATGGGCATGCTTTGGGCGTTTTTGCCCGGATAGGCACTGGAATGGGCTGGTTTTGGGCGTTTTTGCCTGGATAGGCTAAGGAATGGGGCATGCTTTGGGCGTTTTTGCCCGGGCAGGCACTGGAATGCCTGGC
>NW_027520012.1:15000-25000 GCF_043159265.1 Tasmannia lanceolata | reverse complement strand
AAAGCTAGTGCGCAAGGCTTGTGTGCAAGGCTACTGCGATGGGCCAGTGCCCAAGGCTTGTGAGCAAGGCTTGTATGCATGGCTTGTGTGCAAGGCTAGCGTCCAAGGCTTGTGCGCATGGCTTGTGCGCAAGGCTTGTGTCCAAGGCTTTTGTGCAAGGCTCGTGCGCAAGGCTAGTGTGCAAGGCTTGTGCGCATTGGCAGGTAGCCCACCAGCATGCACGATCCAAATGCCACTCACGCGACAACACGGTGCCAAGCCGGGCATGGTGTGCACTCAAAACCAATCAACGGACAGAGGTCATGCGTCATGGGGGGGATCTAGCAAGGCCATGGGGAAGGTCATGGAGGACCTTGGAAGCAAGCGCAAGACGAGAGCGAATCGAACAAGGGGCCAGGACGGGGCCTTGTGCCCATGGTCTTCGCAAGACAGCGTCCAAGGCACCCGAAAGCCCAAGGGAACCCAAACCCGGCCGACACTTGCAATCGCACATGCTCTCTGCAACACACCATCAATGCCGCCCAACGGGGCCAGCACGAGCAGTCCTCCGCGGTCCCCTGGCCCTGCGCACGTTTGTCTTCGAAACCGAGCATCAATGCCACAGAAAGTGCCGGGGCGCCAGCTGGAGCCATCATCCGCGTTGCCATGGCTCGCTTGGCCTTGGCTTGCCAGGCCCCGACACGAGCAATCGCGCATTTTCTTTGCAACCGACCATCAATGCCGCCCAACGGGGCCAGCACGAGCAGTCATCCGCGGTCCCCTGGCCCTGCGCACGTTTGTCTTTGAAACCGAGCATCAATGCCACAGAAAGTGCCGGGGCGCCAGCTGGAGCCATCATCCGACGTGCCATGGCTCTGGTCCCATGGTCTTCGCAACCGAGCATTCGTGACACCCGCGGGGCCAGGACACCAACCCTTCCGACACGAGCATTCGCGCATGTTCTTTGGCCACACAACGGCGCCAGCACGAGCAAAATCATCCGCGGTGTGGTGGCCTTGCACGGCCTTTTGTCTTTGGAACCAACCATCAGTGCCACGGGAAGTGCCGGAGTCCCGGCATCCGCGGTGCCAAGTCATTGCGCCCTTGGTCTCTGCAGCGGGGCATGCCGGGCACTCCCAACCATTGCAAGCAAGCAAGCAAGCAAGAAAGAAAGTAAGTAAGTAAGTAAGTATTACATATAGGGGCGGGACATGCGGGGAGATCTGCGAAACGTGCATTACGGGGCACACGCGTACCTACCGGGGCATACCGACCCCTATTGGGGCACACGTGTGCATATCGGGGCATACCGGGCCTATCGGGGCACACGCGTACATACCGGGGCATACCGAGCCCTACTGGGGCACACGTGCGCATATCGGGGCGTACCAAGCCTATCGGGGCATACGCATGTATCCCAAGGCATACCGAGTCTATCCGGGCATACGCGTTCATACCGGGGCGTAACGGGCCTATCGGGGCATACTTGGGCATATCCGGGCAAAAAATGCCCAAAACTTGCGCAACCTTGGCAACCGTGGTCCATTCCTCTCTATATGCCTAGCCTTGCCAACCGTGGTCCATTCCTCACTATATGCCATGGCCTTGTGCCCATGGTCTTCCCAAGACAGCGTCCAAGGCCCCCGGAAGGCCAAGGGAGCCCAACCCAGCAATGCCCTGCTATGGCAAGCCAAGGCCAAGCATTCCGGTGCCTATCCGGGCAAAAATGCAATTCCTCTCTATATGCCTAGCCTTGGCAACCGTGGTCCATTCCCCACCATATGCCATGGCCTTGTGCCCATGGTCTTCCCAAGACAGTGTCCAAGGCGCCCGGAAGGCCAAGGGAGCCCAACCCAGCAATGCCCTGCTTTGGCAAGCCAAGGCCAAGCATTCCGGTGCCTAACCTTGGCAACCGTGGTCCTTTCCTCACCATATGCCATGGCCTTGTGCCCATGGTCTTCGCAAGACATCGTCCAAGGCGCCCAAAAGGCCAAGGGAGCCCAACCCAGCAATGCCTTGCTAGGACAAGCCAAGGCCAAGCATTCCGGTGCCTATCCGGGCAAAAACGCCCAAAGCATGCCCATTCCTTAGCCTATCCAGGCAAAAACGCCCAAAATCTGCACATTCTAGTGCCTATCCGGGCAAAAACGCCCACCAGCATGCCACCCTCCTATAGGGTTTGCGCAACCAACCAGCCTAACCACCAGTGGCAACCAAAGGTGCTGTTAGCGACGACTTCTGAAGACGCAACGAGACGCGACGTGTTTGCGCCCAGACGCGACGAGACGATGCGGGATCTGCGCCCAAGAATGCCTAGACCCGTCGACTTGATGCGGGATCAGCTCGCCCAAGCATGCCTAGTGTGCAAGGCCTGTGTGCAAGGCTAGTGTCCAAGGCTAGTGTGCAAGGCTCATGTGGAACGCTAGTGCGCAAGGCTAGTGCCAAAGGCTTGTGTGCCAGGCCCGTGTGCAAGGCTAGTGTCCAGGGCTTGTGTGCATTGCTTGAGTGCAAGGCTTGTGTGCATTGCTCGAGTGCATGGCTTGTGTGCAAGGGTTGTGCGCAAGGCTAGTGTGCGGGGCTTGTGCGCATGGCTAATGTGCACGGCTTGTGTGCATGGCTACCGTGCAAGGCTAGTTTGCATGGCTAGGGTGCAAGGCTCGCATGCGAGGCTAGTGTGCAAGGCTGCGTGCAAGGGAAGCGTGCAGGGCGAGTGTGCGAGGCCACTGTGCACGGCGCCAGCACTAGCGAGCCATCATCCGCGTTGCCATGGCTCGCTTGGCCTTGGCTTGCCAGGCCCCGACACGAGCAATCGCGCATTTTCTTTGCAACCGACCATCAATGCCGCCCAACGGGGCCAGCACGAGCAGTCATCCGCGGTCCCCTGGCCCTGCGCACGTTTGTCTTTGAAACCGAGCATCAATGCCACAGAAAGTGCCGGGGCGCCAGCTGGAGCCATCATCCGACGTGCCATGGCTCGCTTGGCCTTGGCTTGCCGGGCCCCGACACGAGCAATCGCGCATTTTCTTTGCAACCGACCATCAATGCTGCCCAACGGGGCCAGCACGAGCAGTCATCCGCGGTCCCCTGGCCCTGCGCACGTTTGTCTTTGAAACCGAGCATCAATGCCACAGAAAGTGCCGGGGCGCCAGCTGGAGCCATCATCCGACGTGCCATGGCTCTGGTCCCATGGTCTTCGCAACCGAGCATTCGTGACACCCGCGGGGCCAGGACACCAACCCTTCCGACACGAGCATTCGCGCATGTTCTTTGGCCACACAACGGCGCCAGCACGAGCAAAATCATCCGCGGTGCGGTGGCCTTGCACGGCCTTTTGTCTTTGGAACCAACCATCAGTGCCACGGGAAGTGCCGGAGTCCCGGCATCCGCGGTGCCAAGTCATTGCGCCCTTGGTCTCTGCAGCGGGGCATGCCGGGCACTCCCAACCATTGCAAGCAAGCAAGCAAGCAAGAAAGAAAGTAAGTAAGTAAGTAAGTATTACATATAGGGGCGGGACATGCGGGGAGATCTGCGAAACGTGCATTACGGGGCACACGCGTACCTACCGGGGCATACCGACCCCTATTGGGGCACACGTGTGCATATCGGGGCATACCGGGCCTATCGGGGCACACGCGTACATACCGGGGCATACCGAGCCCTACTGGGGCACACGTGCGCATATCGGGGCATACGCATGTATCCCAAGGCATACCGAGTCTATCCGGGCATACGCGTTCATACCGGGGCGTAACGGGCCTATCGGGGCATACTTGGGCATATCCGGGCAAAAAATGCCCAAAACTTGCGCAACCTTGGCAACCGTGGTCCATTCCTCTCTATATGCCTAGCCTTGCCAACTGTGGTCCATTCCTCACTATATGCCATGGCCTTGTGCCCATGGTCTTCCCAAGACAGCGTCCAAGGCCCCCGGAAGGCCAAGGGAGCCCAACCCAGCAATGCCCTGCTATGGCAAGCCAAGGCCAAGCATTCCGGTGCCTATCCGGGCAAAAATGCAATTCCTCTCTATATGCCTAGCCTTGGCAACCGTGGTCCATTCCCCACCATATGCCATGGCCTTGTGCCCATGGTCTTCCCAAGACAGTGTCCAAGGCGCCCGGAAGGCCAAGGGAGCCCAACCCAGCAATGCCCTGCTTTGGCAAGCCAAGGCCAAGCATTCCGGTGCCTAACCTTGGCAACCGTGGTCCTTTCCTCACCATATGCCATGGCCTTGTGCCCATGGTCTTCGCAAGACATCGTCCAAGGCGCCCAAAAGGCCAAGGGAGCCCAACCCAGCAATGCCTTGCTAGGACAAGCCAAGGCCAAGCATTCCGGTGCCTATCCGGGCAAAAACGCCCAAAGCATGCCCATTCCTTAGCCTATCCAGGCAAAAACGCCCAAAATCTGCACATTCTAGTGCCTATCCGGGCAAAAACGCCCACCAGCATGCCACCCTCCTATAGGGTTTGCGCAACCAACCAGCCTAACCACCAGTGGCAACCAAAGGTGCTGTTAGCGACGACTTCTGAAGACGCAACGAGACGCGACGTGTTTGCGCCCAGACGCGACGAGACGATGCGGGATCTGCGCCCAAGAATGCCTAGACCCGTCGACTTGATGCGGGATCAGCTCGCCCAAGCATGCCTAGTGTGCAAGGCCTGTGTGCAAGGCTAGTGTCCAAGGCTAGTGTGCAAGGCTCATGTGGAACGCTAGTGCGCAAGGCTAGTGCCCAAGGCTTGTGTGCCAGGCCCGTGTGCAAGGCTAGTGTCCAGGGCTTGTGTGCATTGCTTGAGTGCAAGGCTTGTGTGCATTGCTCGAGTGCATGGCTTGTGTGCAAGGGTTGTGCGCAAGGCTAGTGTGCGGGGCTTGTGCGCATGGCTAATGTGCACGGCTTGTGTGCATGGCTACCGTGCAAGGCTAGTTTGCATGGCTAGGGTGCAAGGCTCGCATGCGAGGCTAGTGTGCAAGGCTGCGTGCAAGGGAAGCGTGCAGGGCGAGTGTGCGAGGCCACTGTGCACGGCGCCAGCACTAGCGAGCCATCATCCGCGTTGCCATGGCTCGCTTGGCCTTGGCTTGCCAGGCCCCGACACGAGCAATCGCGCATTTTCTTTGCAACCGACCATCAATGCCGCCCAACGGGGCCAGCACGAGCAGTCATCCGCGGTCCCCTGGCCCTGCGCACGTTTGTCTTTGAAACCGAGCATCAATGCCACAGAAAGTGCCGGGGCGCCAGCTGGAGCCATCATCCGACGTGCCATGGCTCGCTTGGCCTTGGCTTGCCGGGCCCCGACACGAGCAATCGCGCATTTTCTTTGCAACCGACCATCAATGCCGCCCAACGGGGCCAGCACGAGCAGTCATCCGCGGTCCCCTGGCACTGCGCACGTTTGTCTTTGAAACCGAGCATCAATGCCACAGAAAGTGCCGGGGCGCCAGCTGGAGCCATCATCCGACGTGCCATGGCTCTGGTCCCATGGTCTTCGCAACCGAGCATTCGTGACACCCGCGGGGCCAGGACACCAACCCTTCCGACACGAGCATTCGCGCATGTTCTTTGGCCACACAACGGCGCCAGCACGAGCAAAATCATCCGCGGTGCGGTGGCCTTGCACGGCCTTTTGTCTTTGGAACCAACCATCAGTGCCACGGGAAGTGCCGGAGTCCCGGCATCCGCGGTGCCAAGTCATTGCGCCCTTGGTCTCTGCAGCGGGGCATGCCGGGCACTCCCAACCATTGCAAGCAAGCAAGCAAGCAAGAAAGAAAGTAAGTAAGTAAGTAAGTATTACATATAGGGGCGGGACATGCGGGGAGATCTGCGAAACGTGCATTACGGGGCACACGCGTACCTACCGGGGCATACCGACCCCTATTGGGGCACACGTGTGCATATCGGGGCATACCGGGCCTATCGGGGCACACGCGTACATACCGGGGCATACCGAGCCCTACTGGGGCACACGTGCGCATATCGGGGCATACGCATGTATCCCAAGGCATACCGAGTCTATCCGGGCATACGCGTTCATACCGGGGCGTAACGGGCCTATCGGGGCATACTTGGGCATATCCGGGCAAAAAATGCCCAAAACTTGCGCAACCTTGGCAACCGTGGTCCATTCCTCTCTATATGCCTAGCCTTGCCAACCGTGGTCCATTCCTCACTATATGCCATGGCCTTGTGCCCATGGTCTTCCCAAGACAGCGTCCAAGGCCCCCGGAAGGCCAAGGGAGCCCAACCCAGCAATGCCCTGCTATGGCAAGCCAAGGCCAAGCATTCCGGTGCCTATCCGGGCAAAAATGCAATTCCTCTCTATATGCCTAGCCTTGGCAACCGTGGTCCATTCCCCACCATATGCCATGGCCTTGTGCCCATGGTCTTCCCAAGACAGTGTCCAAGGCGCCCGGAAGGCCAAGGGAGCCCAACCCAGCAATGCCCTGCTTTGGCAAGCCAAGGCCAAGCATTCCGGTGCCTAACCTTGGCAACCGTGGTCCTTTCCTCACCATATGCCATGGCCTTGTGCCCATGGTCTTCGCAAGACATCGTCCAAGGCGCCCAAAAGGCCAAGGGAGCCCAACCCAGCAATGCCTTGCTAGGACAAGCCAAGGCCAAGCATTCCGGTGCCTATCCGGGCAAAAACGCCCAAAGCATGCCCATTCCTTAGCCTATCCAGGCAAAAACGCCCAAAATCTGCACATTCTAGTGCCTATCCGGGCAAAAACGCCCACCAGCATGCCACCCTCCTATAGGGTTTGCGCAACCAACCAGCCTAACCACCAGTGGCAACCAAAGGTGCTGTTAGCGACGACTTCTGAAGACGCAACGAGACGCGACGTGTTTGCGCCCAGACGCGACGAGACGATGCGGGATCTGCGCCCAAGAATGCCTAGACCCGTCGACTTGATGCGGGATCAGCTCGCCCAAGCATGCCTAGTGTGCAAGGCCTGTGTGCAAGGCTAGTGTCCAAGGCTAGTGTGCAAGGCTCATGTGGAACGCTAGTGCGCAAGGCTAGTGCCCAAGGCTTGTGTGCCAGGCCCGTGTGCAAGGCTAGTGTCCAGGGCTTGTGTGCATTGCTTGAGTGCAAGGCTTGTGTGCATTGCTCGAGTGCATGGCTTGTGTGCAAGGGTTGTGCGCAAGGCTAGTGTGCGGGGCTTGTGCGCATGGCTAATGTGCACGGCTTGTGTGCATGGCTACCGTGCAAGGCTAGTTTGCATGGCTAGGGTGCAAGGCTCGCATGCGAGGCTAGTGTGCAAGGCTGCGTGCAAGGGAAGCGTGCAGGGCGAGTGTGCGAGGCCACTGTGCACGGCGCCAGCACTAGCGAGCCATCATCCGCGTTGCCATGGCTCGCTTGGCCTTGGCTTGCCAGGCCCCGACACGAGCAATCGCGCATTTTCTTTGCAACCGACCATCAATGCCGCCCAACGGGGCCAGCACGAGCAGTCATCCGCGGTCCCCTGGCCCTGCGCACGTTTGTCTTTGAAACCGAGCATCAATGCCACAGAAAGTGCCGGGGCGCCAGCTGGAGCCATCATCCGACGTGCCATGGCTCGCTTGGCCTTGGCTTGCCGGGCCCCGACACGAGCAATCGCGCATTTTCTTTGCAACCGACCATCAATGCTGCCCAACGGGGCCAGCACGAGCAGTCATCCGCGGTCCCCTGGCCCTGCGCACGTTTGTCTTTGAAACCGAGCATCAATGCCACAGAAAGTGCCGGGGCGCCAGCTGGAGCCATCATCCGACGTGCCATGGCTCTGGTCCCATGGTCTTCGCAACCGAGCATTCGTGACACCCGCGGGGCCAGGACACCAACCCTTCCGACACGAGCATTCGCGCATGTTCTTTGGCCACACAACGGCGCCAGCACGAGCAAAATCATCCGCGGTGCGGTGGCCTTGCACGGCCTTTTGTCTTTGGAACCAACCATCAGTGCCACGGGAAGTGCCGGAGTCCCGGCATCCGCGGTGCCAAGTCATTGCGCCCTTGGTCTCTGCAGCGGGGCATGCCGGGCACTCCCAACCATTGCAAGCAAGCAAGCAAGCAAGAAAGAAAGTAAGTAAGTAAGTAAGTATTACATATAGGGGCGGGACATGCGGGGAGATCTGCGAAACGTGCATTACGGGGCACACGCGTACCTACCGGGGCATACCGACCCCTATTGGGGCACACGTGTGCATATCGGGGCATACCGGGCCTATCGGGGCACACGCGTACATACCGGGGCATACCGAGCCCTACTGGGGCACACGTGCGCATATCGGGGCGTACCAAGCCTATCGGGGCATACGCATGTATCCCAAGGCATACCGAGTCTATCCGGGCATACGCGTTCATACCGGGGCGTAACGGGCCTATCGGGGCATACTTGGGCATATCCGGGCAAAAAATGCCCAAAACTTGCGCAACCTTGGCAACCGTGGTCCATTCCTCTCTATATGCCTAGCCTTGCCAACCGTGGTCCATTCCTCACTATATGCCATGGCCTTGTGCCCATGGTCTTCCCAAGACAGCGTCCAAGGCCCCCGGAAGGCCAAGGGAGCCCAACCCAGCAATGCCCTGCTATGGCAAGCCAAGGCCAAGCATTCCGGTGCCTATCCGGGCAAAAATGCAATTCCTCTCTATATGCCTAGCCTTGGCAACCGTGGTCCATTCCCCACCATATGCCATGGCCTTGTGCCCATGGTCTTCCCAAGACAGTGTCCAAGGCGCCCGGAAGGCCAAGGGAGCCCAACCCAGCAATGCCCTGCTTTGGCAAGCCAAGGCCAAGCATTCCGGTGCCTAACCTTGGCAACCGTGGTCCTTTCCTCACCATATGCCATGGCCTTGTGCCCATGGTCTTCGCAAGACATCGTCCAAGGCGCCCAAAAGGCCAAGGGAGCCCAACCCAGCAATGCCTTGCTAGGACAAGCCAAGGCCAAGCATTCCGGTGCCTATCCGGGCAAAAACGCCCAAAGCATGCCCATTCCTTAGCCTATCCAGGCAAAAACGCCCAAAATCTGCACATTCTAGTGCCTATCCGGGCAAAAACGCCCACCAGCATGCCACCCTCCTATAGGGTTTGCGCAACCAACCAGCCTAACCACCAGTGGCAACCAAAGGTGCTGTTAGCGACGACTTCTGAAGACGCAACGAGACGCGACGTGTTTGCGCCCAGACGCGACGAGACGATGCGGGATCTGCGCCCAAGAATGCCTAGACCCGTCGACTTGATGCGGGATCAGCTCGCCCAAGCATGCCTAGTGTGCAAGGCCTGTGTGCAAGGCTAGTGTCCAAGGCTAGTGTGCAAGGCTCATGTGGAACGCTAGTGCGCAAGGCTAGTGCCCAAGGCTTGTGTGCCAGGCCCGTGTGCAAGGCTAGTGTCCAGGGCTTGTGTGCATTGCTTGAGTGCAAGGCTTGTGTGCATTGCTCGAGTGCATGGCTTGTGTGCAAGGGTTGTGCGCAAGGCTAGTGTGCGGGGCTTGTGCGCATGGCTAATGTGCACGGCTTGTGTGCATGGCTACCGTGCAAGGCTAGTTTGCATGGCTAGGGTGCAAGGCTCGCATGCGAGGCTAGTGTGCAAGGCTGCGTGCAAGGGAAGCGTGCAGGGCGAGTGTGCGAGGCCACTGTGCACGGCGCCAGCACTAGCGAGCCATCATCCGCGTTGCCATGGCTCGCTTGGCCTTGGCTTGCCAGGCCCCGACACGAGCAATCGCGCATTTTCTTTGCAACCGACCATCAATGCCGCCCAACGGGGCCAGCACGAGCAGTCATCCGCGGTCCCCTGGCCCTGCGCACGTTTGTCTTTGAAACCGAGCATCAATGCCACAGAAAGTGCCGGGGCGCCAGCTGGAGCCATCATCCGACGTGCCATGGCTCGCTTGGCCTTGGCTTGCCGGGCCCCGACACGAGCAATCGCGCATTTTCTTTGCAACCGACCATCAATGCCGCCCAACGGGGCCAGCACGAGCAGTCATCCGCGGTCCCCTGGCACTGCGCACGTTTGTCTTTGAAACCGAGCATCAATGCCACAGAAAGTGCCGGGGCGCCAGC
>NW_027520012.1:0-5000 GCF_043159265.1 Tasmannia lanceolata | reverse complement strand
GATGCGGGAGCTGCTGGCCCAAGCATGCCTAGCGTGCAAGGCCTGCGTGCAAGGCTAGTGTGCAAGGCTCGTGGGCAAGGCTAGTGCGCAAGGCTAGTGCCCAAGGTCTGTGTGCAAGGCTAGTGCCCAAGGCTAGTGAGCATGGCCTGTGTGCAAGGCTAGTGTGCAAGGCTTGTATGCAAGGCTAGTGTGCAAGGCTGGTGTGCAAGGCTTGTGGGCAAGGCTGGTGCGCAAGGCTAGTTCCCAAGGGTTGTGTGCAAGGCTAGTGCCCAAGGCAAGTGCGCAAGGCTCGTGCCCAAAGCTAGTGCGCAAGGCTTGTGTGCAAGGCTACTGCGATGGGCCAGTGCCCAAGGCTTGTGAGCAAGGCTTGTATGCATGGCTTGTGTGCAAGGCTAGCGTCCAAGGCTTGTGCGCATGGCTTGTGCGCAAGGCTTGTGTCCAAGGCTTTTGTGCAAGGCTCGTGCGCAAGGCTAGTGTGCAAGGCTTGTGCGCATTGGCAGGTAGCCCACCAGCATGCACGATCCAAATGCCACTCACGCGACAACACGGTGCCAAGCCGGGCATGGTGTGCACTCAAAACCAATCAACGGACAGAGGTCATGCGTCATGGGGGGGATCTAGCAAGGCCATGGGGAAGGTCATGGAGGACCTTGGAAGCAAGCGCAAGACGAGAGCGAATCGAACAAGGGGCCAGGACGGGGCCTTGTGCCCATGGTCTTCGCAAGACAGCGTCCAAGGCACCCGAAAGCCCAAGGGAACCCAAACCCGGCCGACACTTGCAATCGCACATGCTCTCTGCAACACACCATCAATGCCGCCCAACGGGGCCAGCACGAGCAGTCCTCCGCGGTCCCCTGGCCCTGCGCACGTTTGTCTTCGAAACCGAGCATCAATGCCACAGAAAGTGCCGGGGCGCCAGCTGGAGCCATCATCCGCGTTGCCATGGCTCGCTTGGCCTTGGCTTGCCAGGCCCCGACACGAGCAATCGCGCATTTTCTTTGCAACCGACCATCAATGCCGCCCAACGGGGCCAGCACGAGCAGTCATCCGCGGTCCCCTGGCCCTGCGCACGTTTGTCTTTGAAACCGAGCATCAATGCCACAGAAAGTGCCGGGGCGCCAGCTGGAGCCATCATCCGACGTGCCATGGCTCTGGTCCCATGGTCTTCGCAACCGAGCATTCGTGACACCCGCGGGGCCAGGACACCAACCCTTCCGACACGAGCATTCGCGCATGTTCTTTGGCCACACAACGGCGCCAGCACGAGCAAAATCATCCGCGGTGCGGTGGCCTTGCACGGCCTTTTGTCTTTGGAACCAACCATCAGTGCCACGGGAAGTGCCGGAGTCCCGGCATCCGCGGTGCCAAGTCATTGCGCCCTTGGTCTCTGCAGCGGGGCATGCCGGGCACTCCCAACCATTGCAAGCAAGCAAGCAAGCAAGAAAGAAAGTAAGTAAGTAAGTAAGTATTACATATAGGGGCGGGACATGCGGGGAGATCTGCGAAACGTGCATTACGGGGCACACGCGTACCTACCGGGGCATACCGACCCCTATTGGGGCACACGTGTGCATATCGGGGCATACCGGGCCTATCGGGGCACACGCGTACATACCGGGGCATACCGAGCCCTACTGGGGCACACGTGCGCATATCGGGGCGTACCAAGCCTATCGGGGCATACGCATGTATCCCAAGGCATACCGAGTCTATCCGGGCATACGCGTTCATACCGGGGCGTAACGGGCCTATCGGGGCATACTTGGGCATATCCGGGCAAAAAATGCCCAAAACTTGCGCAACCTTGGCAACCGTGGTCCATTCCTCTCTATATGCCTAGCCTTGCCAACCGTGGTCCATTCCTCACTATATGCCATGGCCTTGTGCCCATGGTCTTCCCAAGACAGCGTCCAAGGCCCCCGGAAGGCCAAGGGAGCCCAACCCAGCAATGCCCTGCTATGGCAAGCCAAGGCCAAGCATTCCGGTGCCTATCCGGGCAAAAATGCAATTCCTCTCTATATGCCTAGCCTTGGCAACCGTGGTCCATTCCCCACCATATGCCATGGCCTTGTGCCCATGGTCTTCCCAAGACAGTGTCCAAGGCGCCCGGAAGGCCAAGGGAGCCCAACCCAGCAATGCCCTGCTTTGGCAAGCCAAGGCCAAGCATTCCGGTGCCTAACCTTGGCAACCGTGGTCCTTTCCTCACCATATGCCATGGCCTTGTGCCCATGGTCTTCGCAAGACATCGTCCAAGGCGCCCAAAAGGCCAAGGGAGCCCAACCCAGCAATGCCTTGCTAGGACAAGCCAAGGCCAAGCATTCCGGTGCCTATCCGGGCAAAAACGCCCAAAGCATGCCCATTCCTTAGCCTATCCAGGCAAAAACGCCCAAAATCTGCACATTCTAGTGCCTATCCGGGCAAAAACGCCCACCAGCATGCCACCCTCCTATAGGGTTTGCGCAACCAACCAGCCTAACCACCAGTGGCAACCAAAGGTGCTGTTAGCGACGACTTCTGAAGACGCAACGAGACGCGACGTGTTTGCGCCCAGACGCGACGAGACGATGCGGGATCTGCGCCCAAGAATGCCTAGACCCGTCGACTTGATGCGGGATCAGCTCGCCCAAGCATGCCTAGTGTGCAAGGCCTGTGTGCAAGGCTAGTGTCCAAGGCTAGTGTGCAAGGCTCATGTGGAACGCTAGTGCGCAAGGCTAGTGCCCAAGGCTTGTGTGCCAGGCCCGTGTGCAAGGCTAGTGTCCAGGGCTTGTGTGCATTGCTTGAGTGCAAGGCTTGTGTGCATTGCTCGAGTGCATGGCTTGTGTGCAAGGGTTGTGCGCAAGGCTAGTGTGCGGGGCTTGTGCGCATGGCTAATGTGCACGGCTTGTGTGCATGGCTACCGTGCAAGGCTAGTTTGCATGGCTAGGGTGCAAGGCTCGCATGCGAGGCTAGTGTGCAAGGCTGCGTGCAAGGGAAGCGTGCAGGGCGAGTGTGCGAGGCCACTGTGCACGGCGCCAGCACTAGCGAGCCATCATCCGCGTTGCCATGGCTCGCTTGGCCTTGGCTTGCCAGGCCCCGACACGAGCAATCGCGCATTTTCTTTGCAACCGACCATCAATGCCGCCCAACGGGGCCAGCACGAGCAGTCATCCGCGGTCCCCTGGCCCTGCGCACGTTTGTCTTTGAAACCGAGCATCAATGCCACAGAAAGTGCCGGGGCGCCAGCTGGAGCCATCATCCGACGTGCCATGGCTCGCTTGGCCTTGGCTTGCCGGGCCCCGACACGAGCAATCGCGCATTTTCTTTGCAACCGACCATCAATGCCGCCCAACGGGGCCAGCACGAGCAGTCATCCGCGGTCCCCTGGCACTGCGCACGTTTGTCTTTGAAACCGAGCATCAATGCCACAGAAAGTGCCGGGGCGCCAGCTGGAGCCATCATCCGACGTGCCATGGCTCTGGTCCCATGGTCTTCGCAACCGAGCATTCGTGACACCCGCGGGGCCAGGACACCAACCCTTCCGACACGAGCATTCGCGCATGTTCTTTGGCCACACAACGGCGCCAGCACGAGCAAAATCATCCGCGGTGCGGTGGCCTTGCACGGCCTTTTGTCTTTGGAACCAACCATCAGTGCCACGGGAAGTGCCGGAGTCCCGGCATCCGCGGTGCCAAGTCATTGCGCCCTTGGTCTCTGCAGCGGGGCATGCCGGGCACTCCCAACCATTGCAAGCAAGCAAGCAAGCAAGCAAGAAAGAAAGTAAGTAAGTAAGTAAGTATTACATATAGGGGCGGGACATGCGGGGAGATCTGCGAAACGTGCATTACGGGGCACACGCGTACCTACCGGGGCATACCGACCCCTATTGGGGCACACGTGTGCATATCGGGGCATACCGGGGCATACCGAGCCCTACTGGGGCACACGTGCGCATATCGGGGCGTACCAAGCCTATCGGGGCATACGCATGTATCCCAAGGCATACCGAGTCTATCCGGGCATACGCGTTCATACCGGGGCGTAACGGGCCTATCGGGGCATACTTGGGCATATCCGGGCAAAAAATGCCCAAAACTTGCGCAACCTTGGCAACCGTGGTCCATTCCTCTCTATATGCCTAGCCTTGCCAACCGTGGTCCATTCCTCACTATATGCCATGGCCTTGTGCCCATGGTCTTCCCAAGACAGCGTCCAAGGCCCCCGGAAGGCCAAGGGAGCCCAACCCAGCAATGCCCTGCTATGGCAAGCCAAGGCCAAGCATTCCGGTGCCTATCCGGGCAAAAATGCGATTCCTCTCTATATGCCTAGCCTTGGCAACCGTGGTCCATTCCCCACCATATGCCATGGCCTTGTGCCCATGGTCTTCCCAAGACAGTGTCCAAGGCGCCCGGAAGGCCAAGGGAGCCCAACCCAGCAATGCCCTGCTTTGGCAAGCCAAGGCCAAGCATTCCGGTGCCTAACCTTGGCAACCGTGGTCCTTTCCTCACCATATGCCATGGCCTTGTGCCCATGGTCTTCGCAAGACATCGTCCAAGGCGCCCAAAAGGCCAAGGGAGCCCAACCCAGCAATGCCCTGCTAGGGCAAGCCAAGGCCAAGCATTCCGGTGCCTAACCTTGGCAACCGTGGTCCTTTCCTCACCATATGCCATGGCCTTGTGCCCATGGTCTTCGCAAGACATCGTCCAAGGCGCCCAAAAGGCCAAGGGAGCCCAACCCAGCAATGCCTTGCTAGGACAAGCCAAGGCCAAGCATTCCGGTGCCTATCCGGGCAAAAACGCCCAAAGCATGCCCATTCCTTAGCCTATCCAGGCAAAAACGCCCAAAATCTGCACATTCTAGTGCCTATCCGGGCAAAAACGCCCACCAGCATGCCACCCTCCTATAGGGTTTGCGCAACCAACCAGCCTAACCACCAGTGGCAACCAAAGGTGCTGTTAGCGACGACTTCTGAAGACGCAACGAGACGCGACGTGTTTGCGCCCAGACGCGACGAGACGATGCGG
>NW_027520011.1:17500-20906 GCF_043159265.1 Tasmannia lanceolata | reverse complement strand
TGCAAGCAAGCAAGCAAGCAAGAAAGAAAGTAAGTAAGTAAGTAAGTATTACATATAGGGGCGGGACATGCGGGGAGATCTGCGAAACGTGCATTACGGGGCACACGCGTACCTACCGGGGCATACCGACCCCTATTGGGGCACACGTGTGCATATCGGGGCATACCGGGCCTATCAGGGCATACCGGGCCTATCGGGGCACACGCGTACATACCGGGGCATACCGAGCCCTACTGGGGCACACGTGCGCATATCGGGGCGTACCAAGCCTATCGGGGCATACGCATGTATCCCAAGGCATACCGAGTCTATCCGGGCATACGCGTTCATACCGGGGCGTAACGGGCCTATCGGGGCATACTTGGGCATATCCGGGCAAAAAATGCCCAAAACTTGCGCAACCTTGGCAACCGTGGTCCATTCCTCTCTATATGCCTAGCCTTGCCAACCGTGGTCCATTCCTCACTATATGCCATGGCCTTGTGCCCATGGTCTTCCCAAGACAGCGTCCAAGGCCCCCGGAAGGCCAAGGGAGCCCAACCCAGCAATGCCCTGCTATGGCAAGCCAAGGCCAAGCATTCCGGTGCCTATCCGGGCAAAAATGCAATTCCTCTCTATATGCCTAGCCTTGGCAACCGTGGTCCATTCCCCACCATATGCCATGGCCTTGTGCCCATGGTCTTCCCAAGACAGTGTCCAAGGCGCCCGGAAGGCCAAGGGAGCCCAACCCAGCAATGCCCTGCTTTGGCAAGCCAAGGCCAAGCATTCCGGTGCCTAACCTTGGCAACCGTGGTCCTTTCCTCACCATATGCCATGGCCTTGTGCCCATGGTCTTCGCAAGACATCGTCCAAGGCGCCCAAAAGGCCAAGGGAGCCCAACCCAGCAATGCCTTGCTAGGACAAGCCAAGGCCAAGCATTCCGGTGCCTATCCGGGCAAAAACGCCCAAAGCATGCCCATTCCTTAGCCTATCCAGGCAAAAACGCCCAAAATCTGCACATTCTAGTGCCTATCCGGGCAAAAACGCCCACCAGCATGCCACCCTCCTATAGGGTTTGCGCAACCAACCAGCCTAACCACCAGTGGCAACCAAAGGTGCTGTTAGCGACGACTTCTGAAGACGCAACGAGACGCGACGTGTTTGCGCCCAGACGCGACGAGACGATGCGGGATCTGCGCCCAAGAATGCCTAGACCCGTCGACTTGATGCGGGATCAGCTCGCCCAAGCATGCCTAGTGTGCAAGGCCTGTGTGCAAGGCTAGTGTCCAAGGCTAGTGTGCAAGGCTCATGTGGAACGCTAGTGCGCAAGGCTAGTGCCCAAGGCTTGTGTGCCAGGCCCGTGTGCAAGGCTAGTGTCCAGGGCTTGTGTGCATTGCTTGAGTGCAAGGCTTGTGTGCATTGCTCGAGTGCATGGCTTGTGTGCAAGGGTTGTGCGCAAGGCTAGTGTGCGGGGCTTGTGCGCATGGCTAATGTGCACGGCTTGTGTGCATGGCTACCGTGCAAGGCTAGTTTGCATGGCTAGGGTGCAAGGCTCGCATGCGAGGCTAGTGTGCAAGGCTGCGTGCAAGGGAAGCGTGCAGGGCGAGTGTGCGAGGCCACTGTGCACGGCGCCAGCACTAGCGAGCCATCATCCGCGTTGCCATGGCTCGCTTGGCCTTGGCTTGCCAGGCCCCGACACGAGCAATCGCGCATTTTCTTTGCAACCGACCATCAATGCCGCCCAACGGGGCCAGCACGAGCAGTCATCCGCGGTCCCCTGGCCCTGCGCACGTTTGTCTTTGAAACCGAGCATCAATGCCACAGAAAGTGCCGGGGCGCCAGCTGGAGCCATCATCCGACGTGCCATGGCTCGCTTGGCCTTGGCTTGCCGGGCCCCGACACGAGCAATCGCGCATTTTCTTTGCAACCGACCATCAATGCCGCCCAACGGGGCCAGCACGAGCAGTCATCCGCGGTCCCCTGGCACTGCGCACGTTTGTCTTTGAAACCGAGCATCAATGCCACAGAAAGTGCCGGGGCGCCAGCTGGAGCCATCATCCGACGTGCCATGGCTCTGGTCCCATGGTCTTCGCAACCGAGCATTCGTGACACCCGCGGGGCCAGGACACCAACCCTTCCGACACGAGCATTCGCGCATGTTCTTTGGCCACACAACGGCGCCAGCACGAGCAAAATCATCCGCGGTGCGGTGGCCTTGCACGGCCTTTTGTCTTTGGAACCAACCATCAGTGCCACGGGAAGTGCCGGAGTCCCGGCATCCGCGGTGCCAAGTCATTGCGCCCTTGGTCTCTGCAGCGGGGCATGCCGGGCACTCCCAACCATTGCAAGCAAGCAAGCAAGCAAGAAAGAAAGTAAGTAAGTAAGTAAGTATTACATATAGGGGCGGGACATGCGGGGAGATCTGCGAAACGTGCATTACGGGGCACACGCGTACCTACCGGGGCATACCGACCCCTATTGGGGCACACGTGTGCATATCGGGGCATACCGGGCCTATCAGGGCATACCGGGCCTATCGGGGCACACGCGTACATACCGGGGCATACCGAGCCCTACTGGGGCACACGTGCGCATATCGGGGCGTACCAAGCCTATCGGGGCATACGCATGTATCCCAAGGCATACCGAGTCTATCCGGGCATACGCGTTCATACCGGGGCGTAACGGGCCTATCGGGGCATACTTGGGCATATCCGGGCAAAAAATGCCCAAAACTTGCGCAACCTTGGCAACCGTGGTCCATTCCTCTCTATATGCCTAGCCTTGCCAACCGTGGTCCATTCCTCACTATATGCCATGGCCTTGTGCCCATGGTCTTCCCAAGACAGCGTCCAAGGCCCCCGGAAGGCCAAGGGAGCCCAACCCAGCAATGCCCTGCTATGGCAAGCCAAGGCCAAGCATTCCGGTGCCTATCCGGGCAAAAATGCGATTCCTCTCTATATGCCTAGCCTTGGCAACCGTGGTCCATTCCCCACCATATGCCATGGCCTTGTGCCCATGGTCTTCCCAAGACAGTGTCCAAGGCGCCCGGAAGGCCAAGGGAGCCCAACCCAGCAATGCCCTGCTTTGGCAAGCCAAGGCCAAGCATTCCGGTGCCTAACCTTGGCAACCGTGGTCCTTTCCTCACCATATGCCATGGCCTTGTGCCCATGGTCTTCGCAAGACATCGTCCAAGGCGCCCAAAAGGCCAAGGGAGCCCAACCCAGCAATGCCCTGCTAGGGCAAGCCAAGGCCAAGCATTCCGGTGCCTAACCTTGGCAACCGTGGTCCTTTCCTCACCATATGCCATGGCCTTGTGCCCATGGTCTTCGCAAGACATCGTCCAAGGCGCCCAAAAGGCCAAGGGAGCCCAACCCAGCAATGCCTTGCTAGGACAAGCCAAGGCCAAGCATTCCGGTGCCTATCC
>NW_027520011.1:7500-10000 GCF_043159265.1 Tasmannia lanceolata | reverse complement strand
CGGGGCGTAACGGGCCTATCGGGGCATACTTGGGCATATCCGGGCAAAAAATGCCCAAAACTTGCGCAACCTTGGCAACCGTGGTCCATTCCTCTCTATATGCCTAGCCTTGCCAACCGTGGTCCATTCCTCACTATATGCCATGGCCTTGTGCCCATGGTCTTCCCAAGACAGCGTCCAAGGCCCCCGGAAGGCCAAGGGAGCCCAACCCAGCAATGCCCTGCTATGGCAAGCCAAGGCCAAGCATTCCGGTGCCTATCCGGGCAAAAATGCAATTCCTCTCTATATGCCTAGCCTTGGCAACCGTGGTCCATTCCCCACCATATGCCATGGCCTTGTGCCCATGGTCTTCCCAAGACAGTGTCCAAGGCGCCCGGAAGGCCAAGGGAGCCCAACCCAGCAATGCCCTGCTTTGGCAAGCCAAGGCCAAGCATTCCGGTGCCTAACCTTGGCAACCGTGGTCCTTTCCTCACCATATGCCATGGCCTTGTGCCCATGGTCTTCGCAAGACATCGTCCAAGGCGCCCAAAAGGCCAAGGGAGCCCAACCCAGCAATGCCTTGCTAGGACAAGCCAAGGCCAAGCATTCCGGTGCCTATCCGGGCAAAAACGCCCAAAGCATGCCCATTCCTTAGCCTATCCAGGCAAAAACGCCCAAAATCTGCACATTCTAGTGCCTATCCGGGCAAAAACGCCCACCAGCATGCCACCCTCCTATAGGGTTTGCGCAACCAACCAGCCTAACCACCAGTGGCAACCAAAGGTGCTGTTAGCGACGACTTCTGAAGACGCAACGAGACGCGACGTGTTTGCGCCCAGACGCGACGAGACGATGCGGGATCTGCGCCCAAGAATGCCTAGACCCGTCGACTTGATGCGGGATCAGCTCGCCCAAGCATGCCTAGTGTGCAAGGCCTGTGTGCAAGGCTAGTGTCCAAGGCTAGTGTGCAAGGCTCATGTGGAACGCTAGTGCGCAAGGCTAGTGCCCAAGGCTTGTGTGCCAGGCCCGTGTGCAAGGCTAGTGTCCAGGGCTTGTGTGCATTGCTTGAGTGCAAGGCTTGTGTGCATTGCTCGAGTGCATGGCTTGTGTGCAAGGGTTGTGCGCAAGGCTAGTGTGCGGGGCTTGTGCGCATGGCTAATGTGCACGGCTTGTGTGCATGGCTACCGTGCAAGGCTAGTTTGCATGGCTAGGGTGCAAGGCTCGCATGCGAGGCTAGTGTGCAAGGCTGCGTGCAAGGGAAGCGTGCAGGGCGAGTGTGCGAGGCCACTGTGCACGGCGCCAGCACTAGCGAGCCATCATCCGCGTTGCCATGGCTCGCTTGGCCTTGGCTTGCCAGGCCCCGACACGAGCAATCGCGCATTTTCTTTGCAACCGACCATCAATGCCGCCCAACGGGGCCAGCACGAGCAGTCATCCGCGGTCCCCTGGCCCTGCGCACGTTTGTCTTTGAAACCGAGCATCAATGCCACAGAAAGTGCCGGGGCGCCAGCTGGAGCCATCATCCGACGTGCCATGGCTCGCTTGGCCTTGGCTTGCCGGGCCCCGACACGAGCAATCGCGCATTTTCTTTGCAACCGACCATCAATGCCGCCCAACGGGGCCAGCACGAGCAGTCATCCGCGGTCCCCTGGCACTGCGCACGTTTGTCTTTGAAACCGAGCATCAATGCCACAGAAAGTGCCGGGGCGCCAGCTGGAGCCATCATCCGACGTGCCATGGCTCTGGTCCCATGGTCTTCGCAACCGAGCATTCGTGACACCCGCGGGGCCAGGACACCAACCCTTCCGACACGAGCATTCGCGCATGTTCTTTGGCCACACAACGGCGCCAGCACGAGCAAAATCATCCGCGGTGCGGTGGCCTTGCACGGCCTTTTGTCTTTGGAACCAACCATCAGTGCCACGGGAAGTGCCGGAGTCCCGGCATCCGCGGTGCCAAGTCATTGCGCCCTTGGTCTCTGCAGCGGGGCATGCCGGGCACTCCCAACCATTGCAAGCAAGCAAGCAAGCAAGAAAGAAAGTAAGTAAGTAAGTAAGTATTACATATAGGGGCGGGACATGCGGGGAGATCTGCGAAACGTGCATTACGGGGCACACGCGTACCTACCGGGGCATACCGACCCCTATTGGGGCACACGTGTGCATATCGGGGCATACCGGGCCTATCAGGGCATACCGGGCCTATCGGGGCACACGCGTACATACCGGGGCATACCGAGCCCTACTGGGGCACACGTGCGCATATCGGGGCGTACCAAGCCTATCGGGGCATACGCATGTATCCCAAGGCATACCGAGTCTATCCGGGCATACGCGTTCATACCGGGGCGTAACGGGCCTATCGGGGCATACTTGGGCATATCCGGGCAAAAAATGCCCAAAACTTGCGCAACCTTGGCAACCGTGGTCCATTCCTCTCTATATGCCTAGCCTTGCCAACCGTGGTCCATTCCTCACTATATGCCATGGCCTTGTGCCCATGGTCTTCCCAAGACAGCGTC
>NW_027520010.1:17500-23226 GCF_043159265.1 Tasmannia lanceolata | reverse complement strand
TCGAACGGCGGGCAGAATCCTTTGCAGACGACTTAAATACGCGACAGGGTATTGTAAGTGGCAGAGTGGCCTTGCTGCCACGATCCACTGAGATTCAGCCCTACGTCGCATCGATTCGTCCCTCCCTCAACATAATCCCGCCCCTTCTGCAAACTTGAAAATGTGACTCGGAGGCTAGAAGTCCAACCTGGATGTGCCGTTAGCTACGCTTCGCTACTCTCCTCCGTGTAATATGCACGGCGTTGCTTGGCTTGATACGCTTGGGCCTGCTCGGTCTTGGCTTGCCGGATGCCCCCCCCCCCCCCCTTGGCCGTTCACAGCTTGCCTAGGCTCGGGCAATGTTGGCAAGGCCTCACTAGTTTCCTCCCACCAATATGCACGGGTTCGCCTGGCCTGATAGGCCCGGACCGGCTCGGCCTTGGCATGCCATGGCTTCCCAGATGCCCTCCCCAACCCCCAACACAAACGCACACACAAGCCACGGCACCGCGGAGGATGCCTCGCTCGTGTTGGCTCCCCGGGGGGCACCGTCAATGCACACTGGCCTCGCACACTGGTCTTGGCTTGCCATGGCAATGATATGGCCGGTTGCAAAGACAAACGGGCAAGAGGCAAGGGCACCGCTGATGATTGCTCGTGCTGGCCCCGTTGGGCGGCATTGATGGCCGGTTGCAAAGAAAATGCGCGATTGCTCGTGTCCGGGCCTAGCAAGCCAAGACCAAGCGAGCCATGGCAACGCAGATGATGGCTCGCTAGTGCTGGCGCCGTGCACAGCGGCCTCGCACACTCGCCCTGCACGCTTCCCTTGCACGCAGCCTCGCACACTAGCCATGCTCCGCTAGCCATGCACACCAGCCTTGCGCACAACCGCTGCACCCAAGCCATGCACTGAAGCAATGCACACAAGCCTTGCACACAAGCCTTGCACTCAAGCAATGCACACAAGCCTTGCACACTAGCCTTGCACACTAGCCTTGCACACAAGCCATGCGTTCAAGCCTTGGGCACTGGCCCTGCACACAAGCCTTGGGCACTAGCCTTGGACACTAGCCTTGCACACAGTCCTTGCACACTAGGCATGCTTGGGCGAGCTGATCCCGCATCAAGTCGACGGGTCTAGGCATTCTTGGGCGCAGATCCCGCATCGTCTCGTCGCGTCTGGGCGCAAACACGTCGCGTCTCGTTGCGTCTTCAGAAGTCGTCGCTAACAGCACCTTTGGTTGCCACTGGTGGTTAGGCTGGTTGGTTGCGCAAACCCTATAGGAGGGTGGCATGCTGGTGGGCGTTTTTGCCCGGATAGGCACTAGAATGTGCAGATTTTGGGCGTTTTTGCCTGGATAGGCTAAGGAATGGGCATGCTTTGGGCGTTTTTGCCCGGATAGGCACCGGAATGCTTGGCCTTGGCTTGTCCTAGCAAGGCATTGCTGGGTTGGGCTCCCTTGGCCTTTTGGGCGCCTTGGACGATGTCTTGCGAAGACCATGGGCACAAGGCCATGGCATATGGTGAGGAAAGGACCACGGTTGCCAAGGTTAGGCACCGGAATGCTTGGCCTTGGCTTGCCCTAGCAGGGCATTGCTGGGTTGGGCTCCCTTGGCCTTTTGGGCGCCTTGGACGATGTCTTGCGAAGACCATGGGCACAAGGCCATGGCATATGGTGAGGAAAGGACCACGGTTGCCAAGGTTAGGCACCGGAATGCTTGGCCTTGGCTTGCCAAAGCAGGGCATTGCTGGGTTGGGCTCCCTTGGCCTTCCGGGCGCCTTGGACACTGTCTTGGGAAGACCATGGGCACAAGGCCATGGCATATGGTGGGGAATGGACCACGGTTGCCAAGGCTAGGCATATAGAGAGGAATCGCATTTTTGCCCGGATAGGCACCGGAATGCTTGGCCTTGGCTTGCCATAGCAGGGCATTGCTGGGTTGGGCTCCCTTGGCCTTCCGGGGGCCTTGGACGCTGTCTTGGGAAGACCATGGGCACAAGGCCATGGCATATAGTGAGGAATGGACCACGGTTGGCAAGGCTAGGCATATAGAGAGGAATGGACCACGGTTGCCAAGGTTGCGCAAGTTTTGGGCATTTTTTGCCCGGATATGCCCAAGTATGCCCCGATAGGCCCGTTACGCCCCGGTATGAACGCGTATGCCCGGATAGACTCGGTATGCCTTGGGATACATGCGTATGCCCCGATAGGCTTGGTACGCCCCGATATGCGCACGTGTGCCCCAGTAGGGCTCGGTATGCCCCGGTATGTACGCGTGTGCCCCGATAGGCCCGGTATGCCCTGATAGGCCCGGTATGCCCCGATATGCACACGTGTGCCCCAATAGGGGTCGGTATGCCCCGGTAGGTACGCGTGTGCCCCGTAATGCACGTTTCGCAGATCTCCCCGCATGTCCCGCCCCTATATGTAATACTTACTTACTTACTTACTTTCTTTCTTGCTTGCTTGCTTGCTTGCAATGGTTGGGAGTGCCCGGCATGCCCCGCTGCAGAGACCAAGGGCGCAATGACTTGGCACCGCGGATGCCGGGACTCCGGCACTTCCCGTGGCACTGATGGTTGGTTCCAAAGACAAAAGGCCGTGCAAGGCCACCGCACCGCGGATGATTTTGCTCGTGCTGGCGCCGTTGTGTGGCCAAAGAACATGCGCGAATGCTCGTGTCGGAAGGGTTGGTGTCCTGGCCCCGCGGGTGTCACGAATGCTCGGTTGCGAAGACCATGGGACCAGAGCCATGGCACGTCGGATGATGGCTCCAGCTGGCGCCCCGGCACTTTCTGTGGCATTGATGCTCGGTTTCAAAGACAAACGTGCGCAGTGCCAGGGGACCGCGGATGACTGCTCGTGCTGGCCCCGTTGGGCGGCATTGATGGTCGGTTGCAAAGAAAATGCGCGATTGCTCGTGTCGGGGCCCGGCAAGCCAAGGCCAAGCGAGCCATGGCACGTCGGATGATGGCTCCAGCTGGCGCCCCGGCACTTTCTGTGGCATTGATGCTCGGTTTCAAAGACAAACGTGCGCAGGGCCAGGGGACCGCGGATGACTGCTCGTGCTGGCCCCGTTGGGCGGCATTGATGGTCGGTTGCAAAGAAAATGCGCGATTGCTCGTGTCGGGGCCTGGCAAGCCAAGGCCAAGCGAGCCATGGCAACGCGGATGATGGCTCGCTAGTGCTGGCGCCGTGCACAGTGGCCTCGCACACTCGCCCTGCACGCTTCCCTTGCACGCAGCCTTGCACACTAGCCTCGCATGCGAGCCTTGCACCCTAGCCATGCAAACTAGCCTTGCACGGTAGCCATGCACACAAGCCGTGCACATTAGCCATGCGCACAAGCCCCGCACACTAGCCTTGCGCACAACCCTTGCACACAAGCCATGCACTCGAGCAATGCACACAAGCCTTGCACTCAAGCAATGCACACAAGCCCTGGACACTAGCCTTGCACACGGGCCTGGCACACAAGCCTTGGGCACTAGCCTTGCGCACTAGCGTTCCACATGAGCCTTGCACACTAGCCTTGGACACTAGCCTTGCACACAGGCCTTGCACACTAGGCATGCTTGGGCGAGCTGATCCCGCATCAAGTCGACGGGTCTAGGCATTCTTGGGCGCAGATCCCGCATCGTCTCGTCGCGTCTGGGCGCAAACACGTCGCGTCTCGTTGCGTCTTCAGAAGTCGTCGCTAACAGCACCTTTGGTTGCCACTGGTGGTTAGGCTGGTTGGTTGCGCAAACCCTATAGGAGGGTGGCATGCTGGTGGGCGTTTTTGCCCGGATAGGCACTAGAATGTGCAGATTTTGGGCGTTTTTGCCTGGATAGGCTAAGGAATGGGCATGCTTTGGGCGTTTTTGCCCGGATAGGCACCGGAATGCTTGGCCTTGGCTTGTCCTAGCAAGGCATTGCTGGGTTGGGCTCCCTTGGCCTTTTGGGCGCCTTGGACGATGTCTTGCGAAGACCATGGGCACAAGGCCATGGCATATGGTGAGGAAAGGACCACGGTTGCCAAGGTTAGGCACCGGAATGCTTGGCCTTGGCTTGCCAAAGCAGGGCATTGCTGGGTTGGGCTCCCTTGGCCTTCCGGGCGCCTTGGACACTGTCTTGGGAAGACCATGGGCACAAGGCCATGGCATATGGTGGGGAATGGACCACGGTTGCCAAGGCTAGGCATATAGAGAGGAATTGCATTTTTGCCCGGATAGGCACCGGAATGCTTGGCCTTGGCTTGCCATAGCAGGGCATTGCTGGGTTGGGCTCCCTTGGCCTTCCGGGGGCCTTGGACGCTGTCTTGGGAAGACCATGGGCACAAGGCCATGGCATATAGTGAGGAATGGACCACGGTTGGCAAGGCTAGGCATATAGAGAGGAATGGACCACGGTTGCCAAGGTTGCGCAAGTTTTGGGCATTTTTTGCCCGGATATGCCCAAGTATGCCCCGATAGGCCCGTTACGCCCCGGTATGAACGCGTATGCCCGGATAGACTCGGTATGCCTTGGGATACATGCGTATGCCCCGATAGGCTTGGTACGCCCCGATATGCGCACGTGTGCCCCAGTAGGGCTCGGTATGCCCCGGTATGTACGCGTGTGCCCCGATAGGCCCGGTATGCCCTGATAGGCCCGGTATGCCCCGATATGCACACGTGTGCCCCAATAGGGGTCGGTATGCCCCGGTAGGTACGCGTGTGCCCCGTAATGCACGTTTCGCAGATCTCCCCGCATGTCCCGCCCCTATATGTAATACTTACTTACTTACTTACTTTCTTTCTTGCTTGCTTGCTTGCTTGCAATGGTTGGGAGTGCCCGGCATGCCCCGCTGCAGAGACCAAGGGCGCAATGACTTGGCACCGCGGATGCCGGGACTCCGGCACTTCCCGTGGCACTGATGGTTGGTTCCAAAGACAAAAGGCCGTGCAAGGCCACCGCACCGCGGATGATTTTGCTCGTGCTGGCGCCGTTGTGTGGCCAAAGAACATGCGCGAATGCTCGTGTCGGAAGGGTTGGTGTCCTGGCCCCGCGGGTGTCACGAATGCTCGGTTGCGAAGACCATGGGACCAGAGCCATGGCACGTCGGATGATGGCTCCAGCTGGCGCCCCGGCACTTTCTGTGGCATTGATGCTCGGTTTCAAAGACAAACGTGCGCAGTGCCAGGGGACCGCGGATGACTGCTCGTGCTGGCCCCGTTGGGCGGCATTGATGGTCGGTTGCAAAGAAAATGCGCGATTGCTCGTGTCGGGGCCCGGCAAGCCAAGGCCAAGCGAGCCATGGCACGTCGGATGATGGCTCCAGCTGGCGCCCCGGCACTTTCTGTGGCATTGATGCTCGGTTTCAAAGACAAACGTGCGCAGGGCCAGGGGACCGCGGATGACTGCTCGTGCTGGCCCCGTTGGGCGGCATTGATGGTCGGTTGCAAAGAAAATGCGCGATTGCTCGTGTCGGGGCCTGGCAAGCCAAGGCCAAGCGAGCCATGGCAACGCGGATGATGGCTCGCTAGTGCTGGCGCCGTGCACAGTGGCCTCGCACACTCGCCCTGCACGCTTCCCTTGCACGCAGCCTTGCACACTAGCCTCGCATGCGAGCCTTGCACCCTAGCCATGCAAACTAGCCTTGCACGGTAGCCATGCACACAAGCCGTGCACATTAGCCATGCGCACAAGCCCCGCACACTAGCCTTGCGCACAACCCTTGCACACAAGCCATGCACTCGAGCAATGCACACAAGCCTTGCACTC
>NW_027520010.1:7500-10000 GCF_043159265.1 Tasmannia lanceolata | reverse complement strand
AATGCTCGTGTCGGAAGGGTTGGTGTCCTGGCCCCGCGGGTGTCACGAATGCTCGGTTGCGAAGACCATGGGACCAGAGCCATGGCACGTCGGATGATGGCTCCAGCTGGCGCCCCGGCACTTTCTGTGGCATTGATGCTCGGTTTCAAAGACAAACGTGCGCAGTGCCAGGGGACCGCGGATGACTGCTCGTGCTGGCCCCGTTGGGCGGCATTGATGGTCGGTTGCAAAGAAAATGCGCGATTGCTCGTGTCGGGGCCCGGCAAGCCAAGGCCAAGCGAGCCATGGCACGTCGGATGATGGCTCCAGCTGGCGCCCCGGCACTTTCTGTGGCATTGATGCTCGGTTTCAAAGACAAACGTGCGCAGGGCCAGGGGACCGCGGATGACTGCTCGTGCTGGCCCCGTTGGGCGGCATTGATGGTCGGTTGCAAAGAAAATGCGCGATTGCTCGTGTCGGGGCCTGGCAAGCCAAGGCCAAGCGAGCCATGGCAACGCGGATGATGGCTCGCTAGTGCTGGCGCCGTGCACAGTGGCCTCGCACACTCGCCCTGCACGCTTCCCTTGCACGCAGCCTTGCACACTAGCCTCGCATGCGAGCCTTGCACCCTAGCCATGCAAACTAGCCTTGCACGGTAGCCATGCACACAAGCCGTGCACATTAGCCATGCGCACAAGCCCCGCACACTAGCCTTGCGCACAACCCTTGCACACAAGCCATGCACTCGAGCAATGCACACAAGCCTTGCACTCAAGCAATGCACACAAGCCCTGGACACTAGCCTTGCACACGGGCCTGGCACACAAGCCTTGGGCACTAGCCTTGCGCACTAGCGTTCCACATGAGCCTTGCACACTAGCCTTGGACACTAGCCTTGCACACAGGCCTTGCACACTAGGCATGCTTGGGCGAGCTGATCCCGCATCAAGTCGACGGGTCTAGGCATTCTTGGGCGCAGATCCCGCATCGTCTCGTCGCGTCTGGGCGCAAACACGTCGCGTCTCGTTGCGTCTTCAGAAGTCGTCGCTAACAGCACCTTTGGTTGCCACTGGTGGTTAGGCTGGTTGGTTGCGCAAACCCTATAGGAGGGTGGCATGCTGGTGGGCGTTTTTGCCCGGATAGGCACTAGAATGTGCAGATTTTGGGCGTTTTTGCCTGGATAGGCTAAGGAATGGGCATGCTTTGGGCGTTTTTGCCCGGATAGGCACCGGAATGCTTGGCCTTGGCTTGTCCTAGCAAGGCATTGCTGGGTTGGGCTCCCTTGGCCTTTTGGGCGCCTTGGACGATGTCTTGCGAAGACCATGGGCACAAGGCCATGGCATATGGTGAGGAAAGGACCACGGTTGCCAAGGTTAGGCACCGGAATGCTTGGCCTTGGCTTGCCAAAGCAGGGCATTGCTGGGTTGGGCTCCCTTGGCCTTCCGGGCGCCTTGGACACTGTCTTGGGAAGACCATGGGCACAAGGCCATGGCATATGGTGGGGAATGGACCACGGTTGCCAAGGCTAGGCATATAGAGAGGAATTGCATTTTTGCCCGGATAGGCACCGGAATGCTTGGCCTTGGCTTGCCATAGCAGGGCATTGCTGGGTTGGGCTCCCTTGGCCTTCCGGGGGCCTTGGACGCTGTCTTGGGAAGACCATGGGCACAAGGCCATGGCATATAGTGAGGAATGGACCACGGTTGGCAAGGCTAGGCATATAGAGAGGAATGGACCACGGTTGCCAAGGTTGCGCAAGTTTTGGGCATTTTTTGCCCGGATATGCCCAAGTATGCCCCGATAGGCCCGTTACGCCCCGGTATGAACGCGTATGCCCGGATAGACTCGGTATGCCTTGGGATACATGCGTATGCCCCGATAGGCTTGGTACGCCCCGATATGCGCACGTGTGCCCCAGTAGGGCTCGGTATGCCCCGGTATGTACGCGTGTGCCCCGATAGGCCCGGTATGCCCTGATAGGCCCGGTATGCCCCGATATGCACACGTGTGCCCCAATAGGGGTCGGTATGCCCCGGTAGGTACGCGTGTGCCCCGTAATGCACGTTTCGCAGATCTCCCCGCATGTCCCGCCCCTATATGTAATACTTACTTACTTACTTACTTTCTTTCTTGCTTGCTTGCTTGCTTGCAATGGTTGGGAGTGCCCGGCATGCCCCGCTGCAGAGACCAAGGGCGCAATGACTTGGCACCGCGGATGCCGGGACTCCGGCACTTCCCGTGGCACTGATGGTTGGTTCCAAAGACAAAAGGCCGTGCAAGGCCACCGCACCGCGGATGATTTTGCTCGTGCTGGCGCCGTTGTGTGGCCAAAGAACATGCGCGAATGCTCGTGTCGGAAGGGTTGGTGTCCTGGCCCCGCGGGTGTCACGAATGCTCGGTTGCGAAGACCATGGGACCAGAGCCATGGCACGTCGGATGATGGCTCCAGCTGGCGCCCCGGCACTTTCTGTGGCATTGATGCTCGGTTTCAAAGACAAACGTGCGCAGTGCCAGGGGACCG
>NW_027520009.1:7500-9897 GCF_043159265.1 Tasmannia lanceolata | reverse complement strand
GAATAAGGGTAGCTAAGCACAGGGTAAGGCAGAAGTTAAAAAGGCGAGCAATAGGACGGAAACAAAAGAGGCGGCGAGCTACTCCAGAGCGACCAGTAAGCTAATAGACCGCCCGGAGGAAAGCTGGCCTGGTGATAAAGAATGGGAGCTAGGTCTTACGAACGGATGAAAAAGGAGGGACCCTAAAAGCCTAAAAGACAGTTAAAGTAAAGAAAAAAAATAGTTTAGTCCAGTGCCGGATATTCGATGGCTCTCTCTCGAACCTTCCTTTGTCACGAGTCATTGACAGCTGTAACGTGCCTTGGCCATCGAGCAACTCAAGGTAAGACTTCCAAAAAGAGAATAAGCAAGTGCTAAATAGCATTGCGGCCATCGTTGGCATGTGGCGGGAGATATAAGATAATGGCAAGATAAGTAACCTACTTATAGCCTTCTCAATATTACTTAGACTTTGATGGCCGACCGTCAAGCAGAGTCTTGACCATACTATCAGAAAGGCCGTTAGGTAAGCCTACGCCCACTCCATGCCTCTTGTTGTGTTTTATTCCAAACTGGGCACGGATTCAACAAGTACACCGCACAAGCAACGGCTTCGGCCCAAAAGTATTGTAGCATGTTTTTACCTTTCAACATACTACGTGCCATGTTAAGGATTGTGCGGTTCTTTCTTTCGGCAACACCATTTTGTTGAGGTGAATATGGTGCGGTCAAAGGACGACGAATACAATGCTTTTTACAAAAAGCTTTTATTTAAGGCTTTTTTTTATGTAAATGCGCCTCCCCCTATTCCCTCCAAAGCCGGAAAAGTGGCCAAATCAGATCTTTCTTTCTTAATCTTCCTCTCCTTAACTTCATTCTATAGGGGTCGAGCCAGTTTTCACTTCCTCCAGCCCTTAGACTCGTTACGCTTAACGACTGAACTCGTTGGCTCCGCGCCCTTCGGATGGATTTTTTCATCCTATCTGAAATGACCGACAAGACCAGACGCGTTGCTCCGGCCCAGCCTGACTAATGGAGGGCCCCTATCCGAGTAAGTTCAGAGCAGAGCCCGCCCGTTTGCTGCCGAGAAGAAGAAGGGGCCGGGCCTTCTTTGAATGTCCGGCACCCATCTTGATTGACTACTACATCTAGGGGAGCTCAGTTGGTAGCTAGTTCGTGACGTGCCGCTGCAGCTTCTTCCCCGTCGAGAGATGTCCCTTCTTTATGCACATCCATATACATAGCCTTACACAAAGGTGTACAATCTCTGTAAAGTCAGGGGCAAATTCGGTTCTTTAAGTTCATTCACTTTAGGTTCTCTTACTTGCTCTAGTGGCTGGCAAACGCCAACCGAGAGGTTGACGGGAGAACGAATGGCTCAGGAATCGACCGGTTCCGAGCAGACTCGTGGAGCTGCTGCTTGGATTATCGTAGAATAAGAGGAGCCATCTTAGGAAATGACTTTACTTAAAAGACAGATGCCGCCGCTGCGAGGCGAGGGAGCAACTTGTCTGGTCTTGCGGTGCACTCACTCCCGTTACGAGAATGAAATGACGCCCCAGCTCGACTCGAGACCAAGACTCCTTACAACTCGCACCAATAGCGGCATCTGTCTTTGCGGCCGGAGATTGATTGAAAAGGCAGCCCAGCCAGCCCGCCCCTTTAGTGATAGTGAGAAAGAGCACACACACACACACACCTCCCCTGACCTACTCATCATCATCTCATCTGGCGCGAAGCAAAAAGAAAGGTCCCCCCTTCCCAGCCCAGCCGCCCCCCTAGCCGCCTACCCACTCGTGCTCGTAGCTCGATCGGAGGTCAAGAGTTTGGTCCGGCGGAAAAACAGAAGTAGTCCGTCTCAAGTGATACGTGAATTGCTCAGTAGTGCTTCGCTACTTGACGTTGCCCCGCTGGCGGAAATAGCTTAATGGTAGAGCATAGCCTTGCCAAGGCTGAGGTTGAGGGTTCAAGTCCCTCCTTCCGCTCCTGGCTTCGTCGTTCAGTGGTCACGAGTGGAGTGCGTAAGCCCCTTTAGAGATAGGGGCGAGCAGCAAGCAGCCCCTTGTATAGGGTTCCAAAGCTATCTTACTAATAAAAAGAAAGGGGCAAGCCAAAACCTACTCCTAACAAGTTGCTGGCTTTTCATCAGCCGTTGCGCGCTAGCGCGCTTCTGTTTTTCAGCAGGCTTCTTCAAATATCCCATAAATTCAGTAGGGGCTATAACTAGTTGTAGCTAGCTAGCGCGCTAGCGTTTTCCCTTACTAGTAAAGGGGCTGCTAGTTGTAGCGCGCAGTGTACTAGTGAATAGGAAAAGCGAATTGAGATTACTAATGACGGATGGAGGTTGAGGATAGAACATGTTCGGTGCCTCGCCCTTGTCTCCTTCGCCGGAGACTGCAAATGATGGGAATCCTATCG
>NW_027520008.1:0-7500 GCF_043159265.1 Tasmannia lanceolata | reverse complement strand
CACGAGCATTCGCGCATGTTCTTTGGCCACACAACGGCGCCAGCACGAGCAAAATCATCAGCGGTGCGGTGGCCTTGCACGGCCTTTTGTCTTTGGAACCAACCATCAGTGCCACGGGAAGTGCCGGAGTCCCGGCATCCGCGGTGCCAAGTCATTGCGCCCTTGGTCTCTGCAGCGGGGCATGCCGGGCACTCCCAACCATTGCAAGCAAGCAAGAAAGAAAGTAAGTAAGTAAGTAAGTATTACATATAGGGGCGGGACATGCGGGGAGTTCTGCGAAACGTGCACTACGGGGCACACGCGTACCTACCGGGGCATACCGACCCCTATTGGGGCACACGTGTGCATATCGGGGCATACCGGGCCTATCAGGGCACACGCGTACATACCGGGGCATACCGAGCCCTACTGGGGCACACGTGCGCATATCGGGGCGTACCAAGCCTATCGGGGCATTCGCATGTATCCCAAGGCATACCGAGTCTATCCGGGCATACGCGTTCATACCGGGGCGTAACGGGCCTATCGGGGCATACTTGGGCATATCCGGGCAAAAAATGCCCAAAACTTGCGCAACCTTGGCAACCGTGGTCCATTCCTCACTATATGCCATGGCCTTGTGCCCATGGTCTTCACAAGACAGCATCCAAGGCGCCTGAAAGGCCAAGGGAGCCCAACCCAGCAATGCCCAGCCAAGGCCAGGCATTCCAGTGCCTGCCCGGGCAAAAACGCCCAAAGCATGCCCCATTCCTTAGCCTATCCAGGCAAAAACGCCCAAAACCAGCCCATTCCAGTGCCTATCCGGGCAAAAACGCCCAAAGCATGCCCATTCCTTAGCCTGTCCAGGCAAAAACGCCCAAAACCAGCACATTCCAGTGCCTATCCGGGCAAAAACGCCCTAAACCTGCGCATTCCAGCGCCCCGCAGCATGCCACCCTCCTATAGGGTTTGCGCAACCAACCCGCCTAACCACCAGTGGCAACCAAAGGTGCTGTTAGCGACGACTTCTGAAGACGCAACGAGACGCGACGGGTTTGCGCCCAGACGCGACGAGACGATGCGGGATCTGCGCCCAACCATGCCTACACCCGCCGACTTGTTGCGGGAGCTGCTTGCCCAAGCATGCCTAGCGTGCAAGGCCTGCGTGCCCAAGGTCTGTGTCCAAGGCTAGTGCCCAAGGCTAGTGCGCAAGGCTAGTGCCCAAGGCTAGTGAGCAAGGCCTGGGTGCAAGGCTAGTGTGCAAGGCTTGTATGCAAGGCTAGTGTGCAAGGCTGCTGTGCAAGGCTTGTGGGCAAGGCTGGTGCGCAAGGCTAGTGCCCAAGGGTTGTGTGCAAGGCTAGTGCCCAAGGCTAGTGCGCAAGGCTCGTGCCCAAGGCTAGTTCGCAAGGCTTGTGTGCAAGGCTAGTGCGATGGGCCAGTGCCCAAGGCTTGTGAGCAAGGCTTGTATGCATGGCTTGTGCGCAAGGCTTGTGTCCAAGGCTTTTGTGCAAGGCTCGTGCGCAAGGCTAGTGTGCAAGGCTTGTGCGCATTGGCAGGTAGCCCACCACCATGCACGATCCAAATGCCACTCACGCGACAACACGGTGCCAAGCCGGGCATGGTGTGCACTCAAAACCAATCAACGGACAGAGGTCATGCGTCATGGGGGGGATCTAGCAAGGCCATGGGGAAGGTCATGGAGGACCTTGGAAGCAAGCGCAAGACGAGAGCGAATCGAACAAGGGGCCAGGACGGGGCCTTGTGCCCATGGTCTTCGCAAGACTGCGTCCAAGGCGCCCGAAAGCCCAAGGGAACCCAAACCCGGCCGACACTTGCAATCGCACATGCTCTCTGCAACACACCATCAATGCCGCCCAACGGGGCCAGCACGAGCAGTCATCCGCGGTCCCCTGGCCCTGCGCACGTTTGTCTTTGAAACCGAGCATCAATGCCACAGAAAGTGCCGGGGCGCCAGCTGGAGCCATCATCCGCGTTGCCATGGCTCGCTTGGCCTTGGCTTGCCAGGCCCCGACAGGAGCAATCGCGCATTTTCTTTGCAACCGACCATCAATGCCGCCCAACGGGGCCAGCACGAGCAGTCATCCGCGGTCCCCTGGCCCTGCGCACGTTTGTCTTTGAAACCGAGCATCAATGCCACAGAAAGTGCCGGGGCGCCAGCTGGAGCCATCATCCGCGTTGCCATGGCTCGCTTGGCCTTGGCTTGCCAGTCCCCGACACGAGCAATCGCGCATTTTCTTTGCAACCGACCATCAATGCCGCCCAACGAGGCCAGCACGAGCAGTCATCCGCGGTCCCCTGGCCCTGCGCACGTTTGTCTTTGAAACCGAGCATCAATGCCACAGAAAGTGCCCGGGCTCCAGCTGGAGCCATCATCCGACGTGCCATGGCTTTGGTCCCATGGTCTTCGCAACCGAGCATTCGTGACACCCGACGGGGCCAGGACACCAACCCTTCCGACACGAGCATTCGCGCATGTTCTTTGGCCACACAACGGCGCCAGCACGAGCAAAATCATCAGCGGTGCGGTGGCCTTGCACGGCCTTTTGTCTTTGGAACCAACCATCAGTGCCACGGGAAGTGCCGGAGTCCCGGCATCCGCGGTGCCAAGTCATTGCGCCCTTGGTCTCTGCAGCGGGGCATGCCGGGCACTCCCAACCATTGCAAGCAAGCAAGAAAGAAAGTAAGTAAGTAAGTAAGTATTACATATAGGGGCGGGACATGCGGGGAGTTCTGCGAAACGTGCACTACGGGGCACACGCGTACCTACCGGGGCATACCGACCCCTATTGGGGCACACGTGTGCATATCGGGGCATACCGGGCCTATCAGGGCACACGCGTACATACCGGGGCATACCGAGCCCTACTGGGGCACACGTGCGCATATCGGGGCGTACCAAGCCTATCGGGGCATTCGCATGTATCCCAAGGCATACCGAGTCTATCCGGGCATACGCGTTCATACCGGGGCGTAACGGGCCTATCGGGGCATACTTGGGCATATCCGGGCAAAAAATGCCCAAAACTTGCGCAACCTTGGCAACCGTGGTCCATTCCTCACTATATGCCATGGCCTTGTGCCCATGGTCTTCACAAGACAGCATCCAAGGCGCCTGAAAGGCCAAGGGAGCCCAACCCAGCAATGCCCAGCCAAGGCCAGGCATTCCAGTGCCTGCCCGGGCAAAAACGCCCAAAGCATGCCCCATTCCTTAGCCTATCCAGGCAAAAACGCCCAAAACCAGCCCATTCCAGTGCCTATCCGGGCAAAAACGCCCAAAGCATGCCCATTCCTTAGCCTGTCCAGGCAAAAACGCCCAAAACCAGCACATTCCAGTGCCTATCCGGGCAAAAACGCCCTAAACCTGCGCATTCCAGCGCCCCGCAGCATGCCACCCTCCTATAGGGTTTGCGCAACCAACCCGCCTAACCACCAGTGGCAACCAAAGGTGCTGTTAGCGACGACTTCTGAAGACGCAACGAGACGCGACGGGTTTGCGCCCAGACGCGACGAGACGATGCGGGATCTGCGCCCAACCATGCCTACACCCGCCGACTTGTTGCGGGAGCTGCTTGCCCAAGCATGCCTAGCGTGCAAGGCCTGCGTGCCCAAGGTCTGTGTGCAAGGCTAGTGCCCAAGGCTAGTGCGCAAGGCTAGTGCCCAAGGCTAGTGAGCAAGGCCTGGGTGCAAGGCTAGTGTGCAAGGCTTGTATGCAAGGCTAGTGTGCAAGGCTGCTGTGCAAGGCTTGTGGGCAAGGCTGGTGCGCAAGGCTAGTGCCCAAGGGTTGTGTGCAAGGCTAGTGCCCAAGGCTAGTGCGCAAGGCTCGTGCCCAAGGCTAGTTCGCAAGGCTTGTGTGCAAGGCTAGTGCGATGGGCCAGTGCCCAAGGCTTGTGAGCAAGGCTTGTATGCATGGCTTGTGCGCAAGGCTTGTGTCCAAGGCTTTTGTGCAAGGCTCGTGCGCAAGGCTAGTGTGCAAGGCTTGTGCGCATTGGCAGGTAGCCCACCACCATGCACGATCCAAATGCCACTCACGCGACAACACGGTGCCAAGCCGGGCATGGTGTGCACTCAAAACCAATCAACGGACAGAGGTCATGCGTCATGGGGGGGATCTAGCAAGGCCATGGGGAAGGTCATGGAGGACCTTGGAAGCAAGCGCAAGACGAGAGCGAATCGAACAAGGGGCCAGGACGGGGCCTTGTGCCCATGGTCTTCGCAAGACTGCGTCCAAGGCGCCCGAAAGCCCAAGGGAACCCAAACCCGGCCGACACTTGCAATCGCACATGCTCTCTGCAACACACCATCAATGCCGCCCAACGGGGCCAGCACGAGCAGTCATCCGCGGTCCCCTGGCCCTGCGCACGTTTGTCTTTGAAACCGAGCATCAATGCCACAGAAAGTGCCGGGGCGCCAGCTGGAGCCATCATCCGCGTTGCCATGGCTCGCTTGGCCTTGGCTTGCCAGGCCCCGACAGGAGCAATCGCGCATTTTCTTTGCAACCGACCATCAATGCCGCCCAACGGGGCCAGCACGAGCAGTCATCCGCGGTCCCCTGGCCCTGCGCACGTTTGTCTTTGAAACCGAGCATCAATGCCACAGAAAGTGCCGGGGCGCCAGCTGGAGCCATCATCCGCGTTGCCATGGCTCGCTTGGCCTTGGCTTGCCAGTCCCCGACACGAGCAATCGCGCATTTTCTTTGCAACCGACCATCAATGCCGCCCAACGAGGCCAGCACGAGCAGTCATCCGCGGTCCCCTGGCCCTGCGCACGTTTGTCTTTGAAACCGAGCATCAATGCCACAGAAAGTGCCGGGGCGCCAGCTGGAGCCATCATCCGACGTGCCATGGCTTTGGTCCCATGGTCTTCGCAACCGAGCATTCGTGACACCCGACGGGGCCAGGACACCAACCCTTCCGACAGGAGCATTCGCGCATGTTCTTTGGCCACACAAAGGCGCCAGCACGAGCAAAATCATCCGCGGTGCGGTGGCCTTGCACGGCCTTTTGTCTTTGGAACCAACCATCAGTGCCACGGGAAGTGCCGGAGTCCCGGCATCCGCGGTGCCAAGTCATTGCGCCCTTGGTCTCTGCAGCGGGGCATGCCGGGCACTCCCAACCATTGCAAGCAAGCAAGAAAGAAAGTAAGTAAGTAAGTAAGTATTACATATAGGGGCGGGACATGCGGGGAGATCAGCGAAACGTGCATTACGGGGCACACGCGTACCTACCGGGGCATACCGACCCCTATTGGGGCACACGTGTGCATATCGGGGCATACCGGGCCTATCGGGGCACACGCGTACATACCGGGGCATACCGAGCCCTACTGGGGCACACGTGCGCATATCGGGGCGTACCAAGCCTATCGGGGCATACGCATGTATCCCAAGGCATACCGAGTCTATCCGGGCATACGCGTTCATACCGGGGCGTAACGGGCCTATCGGGGCATACTTGGGCATATCCGGGCAAAAAATGCCCAAAACTTGCGCAACCTTGGCAACCGTGGTCCATTCCTCTCTATATGCCTAGCCTTGGCAACCGTGGTCCATTCCTCACTATATGCCATGGCCTTGTGCCCATGGTCTTCCCAAGACAGCGTCCAAGGCGCCCGGAAGGCCAAGGGAGCCCAACCCAGCGATGCCCTGCTATGGCAAGCCAAGGCCAAGCATTCCGGTGCCTATCCGGGCAAAAATGCGATTCCTCTCTATATGCCTAGCCTTGGCAACCGTGGTCCATTCCTCACCATATGCCATGGCCTTGTGCCCATGGTCTTCCCAAGACAGCGTCCAAGGCGCCCGGAAGGCCAAGGGAGCCCAACCCAGCAATGCCCTGCTTTGGCAAGCCAAGGCCAAGCATTCCGGTGCCTAACCTTGGCAACCGTGGTCCTTTCCTCACCATATGCCATGGCCTTGTGCCCATGGTCTTCGCAAGACATCGTCAGAGGCGCCCGGAAGGCCAAGGGAGCCCAACCCAGCAATGCCCTGCTTTGGCAAGCCAAGGCCAAGCATTCCGGTGCCTAACCTTGGCAACCGTGGTCCTTTCCTCACCATATGCCATGGCCTTGTGCCCATGGTCTTCGCAAGACATCGTCCAAGGCGCCCAAAAGGCCAAGGGAGCCCAACCCAGCAATGCCCTGCTAGGGCAAGCCAAGGCCAAGCATTCCGGTGCCTAACCTTGGCAACCGTGGTCCTTTCCTCACCATATGCCATGGCCTTGTGCCCATGGTCTTCGCAAGACATCGTCCAAGGCGCCCAAAAGGCCAAGGGAGCCCAACCCAGCAATGCCCTGCTAGGACAAGCCAAGGCCAAGCATTCCGGTGCCTATCCGGGCAAAAACGCCCAAAGCATGCCCATTCCTTAGCCTATCCAGGCAAAAACGCCCAAAATCTGCACATTCTAGTGCCTATCCGGGCAAAAACGCCCACCAGCATGCCACCCTCCTATAGGGTTTGCGCAACCAACCAGCCTAACCACCAGTGGCAACCAAAGGTGCTGTTAGCGACGACTTCTGAAGACGCGACGAGACGATGCGGGATCTGCGCCCAGACGCGACGAGACGATGCGGGATCTGAGCCCAAGAATGCCTAGACCCGTCCACTTGATGCTGGATCTGCCCCCCAAGCATGCCTAGTGTGCAAGGACTGTGTGCAAGGCTAGTGTCCAAGGCTAGTGCCCAAGGCTTGTGTGCAGGGCTAGTGCCCAAGGCTTGTACGCATGGCTTGTGTGCAAGGCTAGTGTCCAAGGCTTGTGTGCAAGTCTAGTGTGCAAGGCTTGTGTGCATTGCTTGAGTGCAAGGCTTGTGTGCATTGCTTCAGTGCATGGCTTGGGTGCAGGGGTTGTGCGCAAGGCTGGTGTGCATGGTTTGTGCGCATGGCTAGCGTGCAAGGCTAGTGTTCAAGGCTAGGGAGCAAGGGGTAGCATGCAAGGCTAGGGTGCAAGGCTCGCATGCGAGGCTAGTGTGCGAGGCTGCGTGCAAGGGAAGCGTGCAGGGCGAGTGTGCGAGGCCGCTGTGCACGGCGCCAGCACTAGCGAGCCATCATCTGCGTTGCCATGGCTCGCTTGGTCTTGGCTTGCTAGGCCCGGACAAGAGCAATCGCGCATTTTCTTTGCAACCGGCCATCAATGCCGCCCAACGGGGCCAGCACGGGCAATCATCAGCGGTGCCCTTGCCTCTTGCCCGTTTGTCTTTGCAACCGGCCATACCAAGACCAGTGTGCGAGGCCAGTGTGCATTGACGGTGCCCCCCGGGGAGCCAACACGAGCGAGGCATCCTCCGCGGTGCCGTGGCTTGTGTGTGCGTTTGTGTTAGGGGTTGGGGAGGGCATCTGGGAAGCCATGGCATGCCAAGGCCGAGCCGGTCCGGGCCTATCAGGCCAGGCGAACCCGTGCATATTGGTGGGAGGAAACTAGTGAGGCCTTGCCAACATTGCCCGAGCCTAGGCAAGCTGTGAACGGCCAAGGGGGGGGCATCCGGCAAGCCAAGACCGAGCAGGCCCAAGCGT
>NW_027520007.1:10000-13276 GCF_043159265.1 Tasmannia lanceolata | reverse complement strand
TAGCAAGGCATTGCTGGGTTGGGCTCCCTTGGCCTTTTGGGCGCCTTGGACGATGTCTTGCGAAGACCATGGGCACAAGGCCATGGCATATGGTGAGGAAAGGGCCACGGTTGCCAAGGTTAGGCACCGGAATGCTTGGCCTTGGCTTGCCAAAGCAGGGCATTGCTGGGTTGGGCTCCCTTGGCCTTCCGGGCGCCTTGGACACTGTCTTGGGAAGACCATGGGCACAAGGCCATGGCATATGGTGGGGAATGGACCACGGTTGCCAAGGCTAGGCATATAGAGAGGAATTGCATTTTTGCCCGGATAGGCACCGGAATGCTTGGCCTTGGCTTGCCATAGCAGGGCATTGCTGGGTTGGGCTCCCTTGGCCTTCCGGGGGCCTTGGACGCTGTCTTGGGAAGACCATGGGCACAAGGCCATGGCATATAGTGAGGAATGGACCACGGTTGGCAAGGCTAGGCATATAGAGAGGAATGGACCACGGTTGCCAAGGTTGCGCAAGTTTTGGGCATTTTTTGCCCGGATATGCCCAAGTATGCCCCGATAGGCCCGTTACGCCCCGGTATGAACGCGTATGCCCGGATAGACTCGGTATGCCTTGGGATACATGCGTATGCCCCGATAGGCTTGGTACGCCCCGATATGCGCACGTGTGCCCCAGTAGGGCTCGGTATGCCCCGGTATGTACGCGTGTGCCCCGATAGGCCCGGTATGCCCCGATATGCACACGTGTGCCCCAATAGGGGTCGGTATGCCCCGGTAGGTACGCGTGTGCCCCGTAATGCACGTTTCGCAGATCTCCCCGCATGTCCCGCCCCTATATGTAATACTTACTTACTTACTTACTTTCTTTCTTGCTTGCTTGCTTGCTTGCAATGGTTGGGAGTGCCCGGCATGCCCCGCTGCAGAGACCAAGGGCGCAATGACTTGGCACCGCGGATGCCGGGACTCCGGCACTTCCCGTGGCACTGATGGTTGGTTCCAAAGACAAAAGGCCGTGCAAGGCCACCGCACCGCGGATGATTTTGCTCGTGCTGGCGCCGTTGTGTGGCCAAAGAACATGCGCGAATGCTCGTGTCGGAAGGGTTGGTGTCCTGGCCCCGCGGGTGTCACGAATGCTCGGTTGCGAAGACCATGGGACCAGAGCCATGGCACGTCGGATGATGGCTCCAGCTGGCGCCCCGGCACTTTCTGTGGCATTGATGCTCGGTTTCAAAGACAAACGTGCGCAGTGCCAGGGGACCGCGGATGACTGCTCGTGCTGGCCCCGTTGGGCGGCATTGATGGTCGGTTGCAAAGAAAATGCGCGATTGCTCGTGTCGGGGCCCGGCAAGCCAAGGCCAAGCGAGCCATGGCACGTCGGATGATGGCTCCAGCTGGCGCCCCGGCACTTTCTGTGGCATTGATGCTCGGTTTCAAAGACAAACGTGCGCAGGGCCAGGGGACCGCGGATGACTGCTCGTGCTGGCCCCGTTGGGCGGCATTGATGGTCGGTTGCAAAGAAAATGCGCGATTGCTCGTGTCGGGGCCTGGCAAGCCAAGGCCAAGCGAGCCATGGCAACGCGGATGATGGCTCGCTAGTGCTGGCGCCGTGCACAGTGGCCTCGCACACTCGCCCTGCACGCTTCCCTTGCACGCAGCCTTGCACACTAGCCTCGCATGCGAGCCTTGCACCCTAGCCATGCAAACTAGCCTTGCACGGTAGCCATGCACACAAGCCGTGCACATTAGCCATGCGCACAAGCCCCGCACACTAGCCTTGCGCACAACCCTTGCACACAAGCCATGCACTCGAGCAATGCACACAAGCCTTGCACTCAAGCAATGCACACAAGCCCTGGACACTAGCCTTGCACACGGGCCTGGCACACAAGCCTTGGGCACTAGCCTTGCGCACTAGCGTTCCACATGAGCCTTGCACACTAGCCTTGGACACTAGCCTTGCACACAGGCCTTGCACACTAGGCATGCTTGGGCGAGCTGATCCCGCATCAAGTCGACGGGTCTAGGCATTCTTGGGCGCAGATCCCGCATCGTCTCGTCGCGTCTGGGCGCAAACACGTCGCGTCTCGTTGCGTCTTCAGAAGTCGTCGCTAACAGCACCTTTGGTTGCCACTGGTGGTTAGGCTGGTTGGTTGCGCAAACCCTATAGGAGGGTGGCATGCTGGTGGGCGTTTTTGCCCGGATAGGCACTAGAATGTGCAGATTTTGGGCGTTTTTGCCTGGATAGGCTAAGGAATGGGCATGCTTTGGGCGTTTTTGCCCGGATAGGCACCGGAATGCTTGGCCTTGGCTTGTCCTAGCAAGGCATTGCTGGGTTGGGCTCCCTTGGCCTTTTGGGCGCCTTGGACGATGTCTTGCGAAGACCATGGGCACAAGGCCATGGCATATGGTGAGGAAAGGACCACGGTTGCCAAGGTTAGGCACCGGAATGCTTGGCCTTGGCTTGCCAAAGCAGGGCATTGCTGGGTTGGGCTCCCTTGGCCTTCCGGGCGCCTTGGACACTGTCTTGGGAAGACCATGGGCACAAGGCCATGGCATATGGTGGGGAATGGACCACGGTTGCCAAGGCTAGGCATATAGAGAGGAATTGCATTTTTGCCCGGATAGGCACCGGAATGCTTGGCCTTGGCTTGCCATAGCAGGGCATTGCTGGGTTGGGCTCCCTTGGCCTTCCGGGGGCCTTGGACGCTGTCTTGGGAAGACCATGGGCACAAGGCCATGGCATATAGTGAGGAATGGACCACGGTTGGCAAGGCTAGGCATATAGAGAGGAATGGACCACGGTTGCCAAGGTTGCGCAAGTTTTGGGCATTTTTTGCCCGGATATGCCCAAGTATGCCCCGATAGGCCCGTTACGCCCCGGTATGAACGCGTATGCCCGGATAGACTCGGTATGCCTTGGGATACATGCGTATGCCCCGATAGGCTTGGTACGCCCCGATATGCGCACGTGTGCCCCAGTAGGGCTCGGTATGCCCCGGTATGTACGCGTGTGCCCCGATAGGCCCGGTATGCCCCGATATGCACACGTGTGCCCCAATAGGGGTCGGTATGCCCCGGTAGGTACGCGTGTGCCCCGTAATGCACGTTTCGCAGATCTCCCCGCATGTCCCGCCCCTATATGTAATACTTACTTACTTACTTACTTTCTTTCTTGCTTGCTTGCTTGCTTGCAATGGTTGGGAGTGCCCGGCATGCCCCGCTGCAGAGACCAAGGGCGCAATGACTTGGCACCGCGGATGCCGGGACTCCGGCACTTCCCGTGGCACT
>NW_027520006.1:20000-22184 GCF_043159265.1 Tasmannia lanceolata | reverse complement strand
CACTAGCGAGCCATCATCCGCGTTGCCATGGCTCGCTTGGCCTTGGCTTGCCAGGCCCCGACACGAGCAATCGCGCATTTTCTTTGCAACCGACCATCAATGCCGCCCAACGGGGCCAGCACGAGCAGTCATCCGCGGTCCCCTGGCCCTGCGCACGTTTGTCTTTGAAACCGAGCATCAATGCCACAGAAAGTGCCGGGGCGCCAGCTGGAGCCATCATCCGACGTGCCATGGCTCGCTTGGCCTTGGCTTGCCGGGCCCCGACACGAGCAATCGCGCATTTTCTTTGCAACCGACCATCAATGCCGCCCAACGGGGCCAGCACGAGCAGTCATCCGCGGTCCCCTGGCACTGCGCACGTTTGTCTTTGAAACCGAGCATCAATGCCACAGAAAGTGCCGGGGCGCCAGCTGGAGCCATCATCCGACGTGCCATGGCTCTGGTCCCATGGTCTTCGCAACCGAGCATTCGTGACACCCGCGGGGCCAGGACACCAACCCTTCCGACACGAGCATTCGCGCATGTTCTTTGGCCACACAACGGCGCCAGCACGAGCAAAATCATCCGCGGTGCGGTGGCCTTGCACGGCCTTTTGTCTTTGGAACCAACCATCAGTGCCACGGGAAGTGCCGGAGTCCCGGCATCCGCGGTGCCAAGTCATTGCGCCCTTGGTCTCTGCAGCGGGGCATGCCGGGCACTCCCAACCATTGCAAGCAAGCAAGCAAGCAAGAAAGAAAGTAAGTAAGTAAGTAAGTATTACATATAGGGGCGGGACATGCGGGGAGATCTGCGAAACGTGCATTACGGGGCACACGCGTACCTACCGGGGCATACCGACCCCTATTGGGGCACACGTGTGCATATCGGGGCATACCGGGCCTATCGGGGCACACGCGTACATACCGGGGCATACCGAGCCCTACTGGGGCACACGTGCGCATATCGGGGCGTACCAAGCCTATCGGGGCATACGCATGTATCCCAAGGCATACCGAGTCTATCCGGGCATACGCGTTCATACCGGGGCGTAACGGGCCTATCGGGGCATACTTGGGCATATCCGGGCAAAAAATGCCCAAAACTTGCGCAACCTTGGCAACCGTGGTCCATTCCTCTCTATATGCCTAGCCTTGCCAACCGTGGTCCATTCCTCACTATATGCCATGGCCTTGTGCCCATGGTCTTCCCAAGACAGCGTCCAAGGCCCCCGGAAGGCCAAGGGAGCCCAACCCAGCAATGCCCTGCTATGGCAAGCCAAGGCCAAGCATTCCGGTGCCTATCCGGGCAAAAATGCGATTCCTCTCTATATGCCTAGCCTTGGCAACCGTGGTCCATTCCCCACCATATGCCATGGCCTTGTGCCCATGGTCTTCCCAAGACAGTGTCCAAGGCGCCCGGAAGGCCAAGGGAGCCCAACCCAGCAATGCCCTGCTTTGGCAAGCCAAGGCCAAGCATTCCGGTGCCTAACCTTGGCAACCGTGGTCCTTTCCTCACCATATGCCATGGCCTTGTGCCCATGGTCTTCGCAAGACATCGTCCAAGGCGCCCAAAAGGCCAAGGGAGCCCAACCCAGCAATGCCCTGCTAGGGCAAGCCAAGGCCAAGCATTCCGGTGCCTAACCTTGGCAACCGTGGTCCTTTCCTCACCATATGCCATGGCCTTGTGCCCATGGTCTTCGCAAGACATCGTCCAAGGCGCCCAAAAGGCCAAGGGAGCCCAACCCAGCAATGCCTTGCTAGGACAAGCCAAGGCCAAGCATTCCGGTGCCTATCCGGGCAAAAACGCCCAAAGCATGCCCATTCCTTAGCCTATCCAGGCAAAAACGCCCAAAATCTGCACATTCTAGTGCCTATCCGGGCAAAAACGCCCACCAGCATGCCACCCTCCTATAGGGTTTGCGCAACCAACCAGCCTAACCACCAGTGGCAACCAAAGGTGCTGTTAGCGACGACTTCTGAAGACGCAACGAGACGCGACGTGTTTGCGCCCAGACGCGACGAGACGATGCGGGATCTGCGCCCAAGAATGCCTAGACCCGTCGACTTGATGCGGGATCAGCTCGCCCAAGCATGCCTAGTGTGCAAGGACTGTGTGCAAGGCTAGTGTCCAAGGCTAGTGCCCAAGGCTTGTGTGCAGGGCCAGTGCCCAAGGCTTGAACGCATGGCTTGTGTGCAAGGCTAGTGT
>NW_027520006.1:2500-12500 GCF_043159265.1 Tasmannia lanceolata | reverse complement strand
TGGCGGAGGCAAACTACCCAACCAAGCCAGCAGCAACCAAGCCATAGGGTTGCAAACAGACGTGCAACCCAGTACCCACAAGGGCAGGGGTAAGCCGCCAAGCCTAGCAAGGTAGGTGTGCTCCCAAAACCAAACAACGCACAAAGGGAGCAAACACGGGCAAACAAGTGACGCCATGGCCTACTCGCCCACCGCCCTCTATATTGCCTAACCTTGGCAACCATGGTCCATTCCCCACTATATGCCATGGCCTTGTGCCCATGGTCTTCACAAGACAGCATCCAAGGCGCCTGAAAGGCCAAGGGAGCCCAACCCAGCAATGCCCAGCCAAGGCCAGGCATTCCAGTGCCTACCCGGGCAAAAACGCCCAAAGCATGCCCCATTCGTTAGCCTATCCAGGCAAAAACGCCCAAAACCAGCCCATTCCAGTGCCTATCCGGGGAAAACGCCCAAAGCATGCCCATTCCTTAGCCTATCCAGGCAAAAACGCCCAAAACCAGCACATTCCAGTGCCTATCCGGGCAAAAACGCCCTAAGCCTGCGCATTCCAGCGCCCCGCAGCATGCCACCCTCCTATAGGGTTTGCGCAACCAACCCGCCTAACCACCAGTGGCAACCAAAGGTGCTGTTAGCGACGACTTCTGAAGACGCAACGAGACGCGACGGGTTTGCGCCCAGACGCGACGAGGCGATGCGGGATCTGCGCCCAACCGTGCCTACACCCGCCGACTTGATGCGGGAGCTGCTGGCCCAAGCATGCCTAGCGTGCAAGGCCTGCGTGCAAGGCTAGTGTGCAAGGCTCGTGGGCAAGGCTAGTGCGCAAGGCTAGTGCCCAAGGTCTGTGTGCAAGGCTAGTGCCCAAGGCTAGTGAGCATGGCCTGTGTGCAAGGCTAGTGTGCAAGGCTTGTATGCAAGGCTAGTGTGCAAGGCTGGTGTGCAAGGCTTGTGGGCAAGGCTGGTGCGCAAGGCTAGTTCCCAAGGGTTGTGTGCAAGGCTAGTGCCCAAGGCAAGTGCGCAAGGCTCGTGCCCAAAGCTAGTGCGCAAGGCTTGTGTGCAAGGCTACTGCGATGGGCCAGTGCCCAAGGCTTGTGAGCAAGGCTTGTATGCATGGCTTGTGTGCAAGGCTAGCGTCCAAGGCTTGTGCGCATGGCTTGTGCGCAAGGCTTGTGTCCAAGGCTTTTGTGCAAGGCTCGTGCGCAAGGCTAGTGTGCAAGGCTTGTGCGCATTGGCAGGTAGCCCACCAGCATGCACGATCCAAATGCCACTCACGCGACAACACGGTGCCAAGCCGGGCATGGTGTGCACTCAAAACCAATCAACGGACAGAGGTCATGCGTCATGGGGGGGATCTAGCAAGGCCATGGGGAAGGTCATGGAGGACCTTGGAAGCAAGCGCAAGACGAGAGCGAATCGAACAAGGGGCCAGGACGGGGCCTTGTGCCCATGGTCTTCGCAAGACAGCGTCCAAGGCACCCGAAAGCCCAAGGGAACCCAAACCCGGCCGACACTTGCAATCGCACATGCTCTCTGCAACACACCATCAATGCCGCCCAACGGGGCCAGCACGAGCAGTCCTCCGCGGTCCCCTGGCCCTGCGCACGTTTGTCTTCGAAACCGAGCATCAATGCCACAGAAAGTGCCGGGGCGCCAGCTGGAGCCATCATCCGCGTTGCCATGGCTCGCTTGGCCTTGGCTTGCCAGGCCCCGACACGAGCAATCGCGCATTTTCTTTGCAACCGACCATCAATGCCGCCCAACGGGGCCAGCACGAGCAGTCATCCGCGGTCCCCTGGCCCTGCGCACGTTTGTCTTTGAAACCGAGCATCAATGCCACAGAAAGTGCCGGGGCGCCAGCTGGAGCCATCATCCGACGTGCCATGGCTCTGGTCCCATGGTCTTCGCAACCGAGCATTCGTGACACCCGCGGGGCCAGGACACCAACCCTTCCGACACGAGCATTCGCGCATGTTCTTTGGCCACACAACGGCGCCAGCACGAGCAAAATCATCCGCGGTGCGGTGGCCTTGCACGGCCTTTTGTCTTTGGAACCAACCATCAGTGCCACGGGAAGTGCCGGAGTCCCGGCATCCGCGGTGCCAAGTCATTGCGCCCTTGGTCTCTGCAGCGGGGCATGCCGGGCACTCCCAACCATTGCAAGCAAGCAAGCAAGCAAGAAAGAAAGTAAGTAAGTAAGTAAGTATTACATATAGGGGCGGGACATGCGGGGAGATCTGCGAAACGTGCATTACGGGGCACACGCGTACCTACCGGGGCATACCGACCCCTATTGGGGCACACGTGTGCATATCGGGGCATACCGGGCCTATCGGGGCACACGCGTACATACCGGGGCATACCGAGCCCTACTGGGGCACACGTGCGCATATCGGGGCGTACCAAGCCTATCGGGGCATACGCATGTATCCCAAGGCATACCGAGTCTATCCGGGCATACGCGTTCATACCGGGGCGTAACGGGCCTATCGGGGCATACTTGGGCATATCCGGGCAAAAAATGCCCAAAACTTGCGCAACCTTGGCAACCGTGGTCCATTCCTCTCTATATGCCTAGCCTTGCCAACCGTGGTCCATTCCTCACTATATGCCATGGCCTTGTGCCCATGGTCTTCCCAAGACAGCGTCCAAGGCCCCCGGAAGGCCAAGGGAGCCCAACCCAGCAATGCCCTGCTATGGCAAGCCAAGGCCAAGCATTCCGGTGCCTATCCGGGCAAAAATGCAATTCCTCTCTATATGCCTAGCCTTGGCAACCGTGGTCCATTCCCCACCATATGCCATGGCCTTGTGCCCATGGTCTTCCCAAGACAGTGTCCAAGGCGCCCGGAAGGCCAAGGGAGCCCAACCCAGCAATGCCCTGCTTTGGCAAGCCAAGGCCAAGCATTCCGGTGCCTAACCTTGGCAACCGTGGTCCTTTCCTCACCATATGCCATGGCCTTGTGCCCATGGTCTTCGCAAGACATCGTCCAAGGCGCCCAAAAGGCCAAGGGAGCCCAACCCAGCAATGCCTTGCTAGGACAAGCCAAGGCCAAGCATTCCGGTGCCTATCCGGGCAAAAACGCCCAAAGCATGCCCATTCCTTAGCCTATCCAGGCAAAAACGCCCAAAATCTGCACATTCTAGTGCCTATCCGGGCAAAAACGCCCACCAGCATGCCACCCTCCTATAGGGTTTGCGCAACCAACCAGCCTAACCACCAGTGGCAACCAAAGGTGCTGTTAGCGACGACTTCTGAAGACGCAACGAGACGCGACGTGTTTGCGCCCAGACGCGACGAGACGATGCGGGATCTGCGCCCAAGAATGCCTAGACCCGTCGACTTGATGCGGGATCAGCTCGCCCAAGCATGCCTAGTGTGCAAGGCCTGTGTGCAAGGCTAGTGTCCAAGGCTAGTGTGCAAGGCTCATGTGGAACGCTAGTGCGCAAGGCTAGTGCCCAAGGCTTGTGTGCCAGGCCCGTGTGCAAGGCTAGTGTCCAGGGCTTGTGTGCATTGCTTGAGTGCAAGGCTTGTGTGCATTGCTCGAGTGCATGGCTTGTGTGCAAGGGTTGTGCGCAAGGCTAGTGTGCGGGGCTTGTGCGCATGGCTAATGTGCACGGCTTGTGTGCATGGCTACCGTGCAAGGCTAGTTTGCATGGCTAGGGTGCAAGGCTCGCATGCGAGGCTAGTGTCCAAGGCTGCGTGCAAGGGAAGCGTGCAGGGCGAGTGTGCGAGGCCACTGTGCACGGCGCCAGCACTAGCGAGCCATCATCCGCGTTGCCATGGCTCGCTTGGCCTTGGCTTGCCAGGCCCCGACACGAGCAATCGCGCATTTTCTTTGCAACCGACCATCAATGCCGCCCAACGGGGCCAGCACGAGCAGTCATCCGCGGTCCCCTGGCCCTGCGCACGTTTGTCTTTGAAACCGAGCATCAATGCCACAGAAAGTGCCGGGGCGCCAGCTGGAGCCATCATCCGACGTGCCATGGCTCGCTTGGCCTTGGCTTGCCGGGCCCCGACACGAGCAATCGCGCATTTTCTTTGCAACCGACCATCAATGCCGCCCAACGGGGCCAGCACGAGCAGTCATCCGCGGTCCCCTGGCACTGCGCACGTTTGTCTTTGAAACCGAGCATCAATGCCACAGAAAGTGCCGGGGCGCCAGCTGGAGCCATCATCCGACGTGCCATGGCTCTGGTCCCATGGTCTTCGCAACCGAGCATTCGTGACACCCGCGGGGCCAGGACACCAACCCTTCCGACACGAGCATTCGCGCATGTTCTTTGGCCACACAACGGCGCCAGCACGAGCAAAATCATCCGCGGTGCGGTGGCCTTGCACGGCCTTTTGTCTTTGGAACCAACCATCAGTGCCACGGGAAGTGCCGGAGTCCCGGCATCCGCGGTGCCAAGTCATTGCGCCCTTGGTCTCTGCAGCGGGGCATGCCGGGCACTCCCAACCATTGCAAGCAAGCAAGCAAGCAAGAAAGAAAGTAAGTAAGTAAGTAAGTATTACATATAGGGGCGGGACATGCGGGGAGATCTGCGAAACGTGCATTACGGGGCACACGCGTACCTACCGGGGCATACCGACCCCTATTGGGGCACACGTGTGCATATCGGGGCATACCGGGCCTATCGGGGCACACGCGTACATACCGGGGCATACCGAGCCCTACTGGGGCACACGTGCGCATATCGGGGCGTACCAAGCCTATCGGGGCATACGCATGTATCCCAAGGCATACCGAGTCTATCCGGGCATACGCGTTCATACCGGGGCGTAACGGGCCTATCGGGGCATACTTGGGCATATCCGGGCAAAAAATGCCCAAAACTTGCGCAACCTTGGCAACCGTGGTCCATTCCTCTCTATATGCCTAGCCTTGCCAACCGTGGTCCATTCCTCACTATATGCCATGGCCTTGTGCCCATGGTCTTCCCAAGACAGCGTCCAAGGCCCCCGGAAGGCCAAGGGAGCCCAACCCAGCAATGCCCTGCTATGGCAAGCCAAGGCCAAGCATTCCGGTGCCTATCCGGGCAAAAATGCAATTCCTCTCTATATGCCTAGCCTTGGCAACCGTGGTCCATTCCCCACCATATGCCATGGCCTTGTGCCCATGGTCTTCCCAAGACAGTGTCCAAGGCGCCCGGAAGGCCAAGGGAGCCCAACCCAGCAATGCCCTGCTTTGGCAAGCCAAGGCCAAGCATTCCGGTGCCTAACCTTGGCAACCGTGGTCCTTTCCTCACCATATGCCATGGCCTTGTGCCCATGGTCTTCGCAAGACATCGTCCAAGGCGCCCAAAAGGCCAAGGGAGCCCAACCCAGCAATGCCTTGCTAGGACAAGCCAAGGCCAAGCATTCCGGTGCCTATCCGGGCAAAAACGCCCAAAGCATGCCCATTCCTTAGCCTATCCAGGCAAAAACGCCCAAAATCTGCACATTCTAGTGCCTATCCGGGCAAAAACGCCCACCAGCATGCCACCCTCCTATAGGGTTTGCGCAACCAACCAGCCTAACCACCAGTGGCAACCAAAGGTGCTGTTAGCGACGACTTCTGAAGACGCAACGAGACGCGACGTGTTTGCGCCCAGACGCGACGAGACGATGCGGGATCTGCGCCCAAGAATGCCTAGACCCGTCGACTTGATGCGGGATCAGCTCGCCCAAGCATGCCTAGTGTGCAAGGCCTGTGTGCAAGGCTAGTGTCCAAGGCTAGTGTGCAAGGCTCATGTGGAACGCTAGTGCGCAAGGCTAGTGCCCAAGGCTTGTGTGCCAGGCCCGTGTGCAAGGCTAGTGTCCAGGGCTTGTGTGCATTGCTTGAGTGCAAGGCTTGTGTGCATTGCTCGAGTGCATGGCTTGTGTGCAAGGGTTGTGCGCAAGGCTAGTGTGCGGGGCTTGTGCGCATGGCTAATGTGCACGGCTTGTGTGCATGGCTACCGTGCAAGGCTAGTTTGCATGGCTAGGGTGCAAGGCTCGCATGCGAGGCTAGTGTGCAAGGCTGCGTGCAAGGGAAGCGTGCAGGGCGAGTGTGCGAGGCCACTGTGCACGGCGCCAGCACTAGCGAGCCATCATCCGCGTTGCCATGGCTCGCTTGGCCTTGGCTTGCCAGGCCCCGACACGAGCAATCGCGCATTTTCTTTGCAACCGACCATCAATGCCGCCCAACGGGGCCAGCACGAGCAGTCATCCGCGGTCCCCTGGCCCTGCGCACGTTTGTCTTTGAAACCGAGCATCAATGCCACAGAAAGTGCCGGGGCGCCAGCTGGAGCCATCATCCGACGTGCCATGGCTCGCTTGGCCTTGGCTTGCCGGGCCCCGACACGAGCAATCGCGCATTTTCTTTGCAACCGACCATCAATGCCGCCCAACGGGGCCAGCACGAGCAGTCATCCGCGGTCCCCTGGCACTGCGCACGTTTGTCTTTGAAACCGAGCATCAATGCCACAGAAAGTGCCGGGGCGCCAGCTGGAGCCATCATCCGACGTGCCATGGCTCTGGTCCCATGGTCTTCGCAACCGAGCATTCGTGACACCCGCGGGGCCAGGACACCAACCCTTCCGACACGAGCATTCGCGCATGTTCTTTGGCCACACAACGGCGCCAGCACGAGCAAAATCATCCGCGGTGCGGTGGCCTTGCACGGCCTTTTGCCTTTGGAACCAACCATCAGTGCCACGGGAAGTGCCGGAGTCCCGGCATCCGCGGTGCCAAGTCATTGCGCCCTTGGTCTCTGCAGCGGGGCATGCCGGGCACTCCCAACCATTGCAAGCAAGCAAGCAAGCAAGAAAGAAAGTAAGTAAGTAAGTAAGTATTACATATAGGGGCGGGACATGCGGGGAGATCTGCGAAACGTGCATTACGGGGCACACGCGTACCTACCGGGGCATACCGACCCCTATTGGGGCACACGTGTGCATATCGGGGCATACCGGGCCTATCGGGGCACACGCGTACATACCGGGGCATACCGAGCCCTACTGGGGCACACGTGCGCATATCGGGGCGTACCAAGCCTATCGGGGCATACGCATGTATCCCAAGGCATACCGAGTCTATCCGGGCATACGCGTTCATACCGGGGCGTAACGGGCCTATCGGGGCATACTTGGGCATATCCGGGCAAAAAATGCCCAAAACTTGCGCAACCTTGGCAACCGTGGTCCATTCCTCTCTATATGCCTAGCCTTGCCAACCGTGGTCCATTCCTCACTATATGCCATGGCCTTGTGCCCATGGTCTTCCCAAGACAGCGTCCAAGGCCCCCGGAAGGCCAAGGGAGCCCAACCCAGCAATGCCCTGCTATGGCAAGCCAAGGCCAAGCATTCCGGTGCCTATCCGGGCAAAAATGCAATTCCTCTCTATATGCCTAGCCTTGGCAACCGTGGTCCATTCCCCACCATATGCCATGGCCTTGTGCCCATGGTCTTCCCAAGACAGTGTCCAAGGCGCCCGGAAGGCCAAGGGAGCCCAACCCAGCAATGCCCTGCTTTGGCAAGCCAAGGCCAAGCATTCCGGTGCCTAACCTTGGCAACCGTGGTCCTTTCCTCACCATATGCCATGGCCTTGTGCCCATGGTCTTCGCAAGACATCGTCCAAGGCGCCCAAAAGGCCAAGGGAGCCCAACCCAGCAATGCCTTGCTAGGACAAGCCAAGGCCAAGCATTCCGGTGCCTATCCGGGCAAAAACGCCCAAAGCATGCCCATTCCTTAGCCTATCCAGGCAAAAACGCCCAAAATCTGCACATTCTAGTGCCTATCCGGGCAAAAACGCCCACCAGCATGCCACCCTCCTATAGGGTTTGCGCAACCAACCAGCCTAACCACCAGTGGCAACCAAAGGTGCTGTTAGCGACGACTTCTGAAGACGCAACGAGACGCGACGTGTTTGCGCCCAGACGCGACGAGACGATGCGGGATCTGCGCCCAAGAATGCCTAGACCCGTCGACTTGATGCGGGATCAGCTCGCCCAAGCATGCCTAGTGTGCAAGGCCTGTGTGCAAGGCTAGTGTCCAAGGCTAGTGTGCAAGGCTCATGTGGAACGCTAGTGCGCAAGGCTAGTGCCCAAGGCTTGTGTGCCAGGCCCGTGTGCAAGGCTAGTGTCCAGGGCTTGTGTGCATTGCTTGAGTGCAAGGCTTGTGTGCATTGCTCGAGTGCATGGCTTGTGTGCAAGGGTTGTGCGCAAGGCTAGTGTGCGGGGCTTGTGCGCATGGCTAATGTGCACGGCTTGTGTGCATGGCTACCGTGCAAGGCTAGTTTGCATGGCTAGGGTGCAAGGCTCGCATGCGAGGCTAGTGTGCAAGGCTGCGTGCAAGGGAAGCGTGCAGGGCGAGTGTGCGAGGCCACTGTGCACGGCGCCAGCACTAGCGAGCCATCATCCGCGTTGCCATGGCTCGCTTGGCCTTGGCTTGCCAGGCCCCGACACGAGCAATCGCGCATTTTCTTTGCAACCGACCATCAATGCCGCCCAACGGGGCCAGCACGAGCAGTCATCCGCGGTCCCCTGGCCCTGCGCACGTTTGTCTTTGAAACCGAGCATCAATGCCACAGAAAGTGCCGGGGCGCCAGCTGGAGCCATCATCCGACGTGCCATGGCTCGCTTGGCCTTGGCTTGCCGGGCCCCGACACGAGCAATCGCGCATTTTCTTTGCAACCGACCATCAATGCCGCCCAACGGGGCCAGCACGAGCAGTCATCCGCGGTCCCCTGGCACTGCGCACGTTTGTCTTTGAAACCGAGCATCAATGCCACAGAAAGTGCCGGGGCGCCAGCTGGAGCCATCATCCGACGTGCCATGGCTCTGGTCCCATGGTCTTCGCAACCGAGCATTCGTGACACCCGCGGGGCCAGGACACCAACCCTTCCGACACGAGCATTCGCGCATGTTCTTTGGCCACACAACGGCGCCAGCACGAGCAAAATCATCCGCGGTGCGGTGGCCTTGCACGGCCTTTTGTCTTTGGAACCAACCATCAGTGCCACGGGAAGTGCCGGAGTCCCGGCATCCGCGGTGCCAAGTCATTGCGCCCTTGGTCTCTGCAGCGGGGCATGCCGGGCACTCCCAACCATTGCAAGCAAGCAAGCAAGCAAGAAAGAAAGTAAGTAAGTAAGTAAGTATTACATATAGGGGCGGGACATGCGGGGAGATCTGCGAAACGTGCATTACGGGGCACACGCGTACCTACCGGGGCATACCGACCCCTATTGGGGCACACGTGTGCATATCGGGGCATACCGGGCCTATCGGGGCACACGCGTACATACCGGGGCATACCGAGCCCTACTGGGGCACACGTGCGCATATCGGGGCGTACCAAGCCTATCGGGGCATACGCATGTATCCCAAGGCATACCGAGTCTATCCGGGCATACGCGTTCATACCGGGGCGTAACGGGCCTATCGGGGCATACTTGGGCATATCCGGGCAAAAAATGCCCAAAACTTGCGCAACCTTGGCAACCGTGGTCCATTCCTCTCTATATGCCTAGCCTTGCCAACCGTGGTCCATTCCTCACTATATGCCATGGCCTTGTGCCCATGGTCTTCCCAAGACAGCGTCCAAGGCCCCCGGAAGGCCAAGGGAGCCCAACCCAGCAATGCCCTGCTATGGCAAGCCAAGGCCAAGCATTCCGGTGCCTATCCGGGCAAAAATGCGATTCCTCTCTATATGCCTAGCCTTGGCAACCGTGGTCCATTCCCCACCATATGCCATGGCCTTGTGCCCATGGTCTTCCCAAGACAGTGTCCAAGGCGCCCGGAAGGCCAAGGGAGCCCAACCCAGCAATGCCCTGCTTTGGCAAGCCAAGGCCAAGCATTCCGGTGCCTAACCTTGGCAACCGTGGTCCTTTCCTCACCATATGCCATGGCCTTGTGCCCATGGTCTTCGCAAGACATCGTCCAAGGCGCCCAAAAGGCCAAGGGAGCCCAACCCAGCAATGCCCTGCTAGGGCAAGCCAAGGCCAAGCATTCCGGTGCCTAACCTTGGCAACCGTGGTCCTTTCCTCACC